>NC_141553.1:16346250-16537500 GCF_021556685.1 Rattus norvegicus | reverse complement strand
TGAGGGGACATCTCTAATAATAGAAAGTTTAAATCAGAAATATATTGGGGGAACATTGGAAGATATTGGTATAATAAAAAAGAATAAATAAATGATGGGCAAAAAGATTTTGGATCCTGAGAGGGGGCTATTGGATTAGTGAACTTACCCTTCTGGAAAGAATGAAACATGCTGATTGGCCCTGGCGTTACCTGCCTAAGAAAATTAGGGTGCAAGTTCTAAGAGAGAATTCAGGCTTGTGAAGAAGCCCTGGGGGAAGCTGCAAGAGTGTCCCCACCAGCGGGGACCCAGTTATTCAGGGTCCCGAAGAGGCTTTCTACCTGTGGGCCAAATGAGGGTGAAGAGAAGGAGGAGACCAAGCAGGATTCTATTGTCAAGGTCTCGTTTGTTGGGATGAACGTTACAGCTTTTAAGGCTTTCAGGTAGGGGGAGTGACCTTTGTGAAACATGAAGGAGGGGGGAGATGAGGGTATAGGCAGTGATAGCTGGACGCAAAGAAGTCAGGCGATGAGGTCAGGTGATGGAGACACCGGGTGTAGACTAAGGAGATAACTGATTTTTGTTTAGGCTGAAGCATCCCGTGAATGTTATCTTCCTGTGCTGTAAATTCATGGGAGAGGCTCTTAGAAGAGTATGTGTGGCCAAGAGTCACGTAGCCACTTTGAGCTATACAGTTACAAAATGGCCAGGCCCAAATCCAATATGGCTCACTACACAAGAGGAATTAATATTGCATATGGAAAGGGTTTGAAAAGCATTGTACAAATAGATATTTGGGTGCATGTTATTAAAGAGATTTTGCAAGTTTAGGACAACTTAAAAACTTCACATTACTCTGACCTGTTTAGCACTTTTCTGTTCTCATGTTAACACTGCAAGCACAAGTTCATGCCCAGATGAGTTGTGATTTGGAGGTTTTCCTGAGAGTTAAAAGTTAACGTATAAGCTTTCTGGCAGCATAGTTACACGGGGCTTTTCAGGAAACATAGTGGGCTTGAGGAAAATAATGAAAAGTCTTTTGTTTATGAATTATTGTATGGCAAGGAAGTGTGCAACCAATAAATGACAAATGATTGGGGTGAACTCAGAGAAAACGAGAGAGAGAGAGAGAGAGAGAGAGAGAGAGAGAGAGAACCTAAGAGAGAACCAAAGAGAGAGAGAGAACCTAAGAAAGAGAAAAAGAACCTGAGAGAGAGAGAGAGAACCTAAGAGAGAGAGAAAACCTAAGAGAGAGAACCAAATAGAGAGAGAACCTAAGAGAGAGAGAACCAAAGAGAAAGAGAACCTAAGAGAGAGAGAGAAAGAGAGAGAGGGAGAGAGAGAGAGAGGGAGAGAGAGAGAGAGACTGCAATCTGTCTATGAGAGCAGCTTCAGAACAGCTTACACCTGTATCCTTGCCTGAGACTCTGACTTCCTGTTGATTATTCAGTCCTCCCATTCTGAGAAACCCAATATGACTGAGGCTGGCCCTCAGCAGAAAACAAAGTAACTCAAAGTAACTCAACAGAATCAGAGGAGTTCAGACTTTCAGCGTTTAATAAGCTTGATTTAACTCCAGTTTTATTGCCAAAAACGGGAAGATGTCCAGTGTCCTTCCTTGGAAAGATAAGAGAAGTATCATCACACACCCCACTGCCCATCCCAAGGTCATGACAAAGTAGAAGCAGGAAAATGCCTGGACCATACGTGTCAATGTACTTCTCATGTTATGTAGAGTAAAGCTCTTAATAGGAAATAAAAGCAAGTTATTTGAAGAAACAAGAAAGACAACATGGTCTTAAAATGTTAGTGAAGTGATTTTGTTATCAATTTAAATAATTAATCTTTAAGGAAAATCTCCCTGGGGGGATATTTAATGAAAAATTAAGAACAATATCCCCTATTCTTCTAGATAAGGAAATATCAAACTCTTCCCAAATATGAAGGGCCTGTTTGAAGTTGTCTAACATGTAAACAGAAAAGGAAGGAAGCCAAACGCTGCTGATCGGAGATAGGAAACACAGAAAGAAAACGTATAAATTAGCAGATGCAAATAGAAACATTTAAAAACACCGCAGTAGGTTCTAATGAAGTCGCTTGACATTAATTTGTGATATTGATTTAACGCTCCCAGATTTGTCACTTACTGAGGCTATTCAGGGAGCAGACAGTATTTGGCATGAGTCTCTGTCCTGGGCCGGGATTGGCTAGAAGACGCCCCACCCTCACAGAGGAAGGCTACCTGTCTTGACTGAGCCCAGAGTTAGTTGTTTGCTCTAATCCTCACAGTGCTTCACAATCATATATTTCCTTTATCTTTTTTTAATGACTACTGTGTAGTTTTGTTTTGTTTAGAGGCAGAATCTCATTAGAGTCCAGTCTGGCATTGAACTCCCTACGTAGCCAGAGGTTATGAATGACCTTCCTGCCCCTAATCTCCTAGAAAATAGGAGATGTGCACACCCAATCCAGCTGCGTTTTTCTGAATACTCTTTATGTTTTCCTCTTTATAATGAGGAAATAACCTGAATTAGGGGAAAGACCACTCGATGTTTAAAAGTGTATATAGACTATTATGGTATTTATTCCAAAGGAGGAGAAATGATCAGAACTAGCGTTCAGAGTGGAAATGGAACAGTATGCAAACATTGGCTCCTCAAAAGGAAAATGTCACATAGGCAGGTTACAAACAGCAATCGTGTACTTCTGAACTGAAGTTCCATTGCTATTAAAAGAAATTCAACTTCCATGAATATCCCAGCCTGTTTTGTAACAAATGGCACTAGTTTAGAAGAGATGAGCTTCTGTGGAGCAGGGAAATTACTACAAATTAAAAAACTATACCTAGAGTAAGTTGAGATATTTCAGACCAGTCTCTGCTATAACGTGAAACTCAGTCTCCAGAAGGTAAAAGGAGAAATAGAGATGGAGATGGAGAGAGAGAGAGAGAGAGAGAGAGAGAGAGAGAGAGAGAGAGAGAGAGAGAGAGAGAGAGATGAAGGAAGGAAGGGAGAAAGAGAGTCACTTAAAACAGAGCTTGCCCGAAGAGTCCGTGTGACCCGAGAGCTGGGATATTTCCTGGATAGTCACTCTATGAATTGAGATTTTTTTCTCTCCAGTTATTGACTCTCCCTCATTTCCAAGATCTAGTTTATGGATTCTCTATCTGTGGACTTTAGAAAAAGGCGAGAATGCAAACGTTTTGCTAGGGTAAATTTGTCTTTTATCAGTGAGAGCTTCCCACAATTCTGTCGCTGAATCAAACATAGGCTCAGAGAATGTCGCTTCAGTCATCAAAGTTCCTGCTGGATGGAGATTCTTTCTAGTTAGGATGCCAGTGAGTAGGAAGTTAGGAGAATTGAATACCTGGGTGCATTTGTTTGTTTGATGACAACAAATGAAACAGAGTCACTGTAAAGTTAAGCAATGTTGGTAAAGGGAACATAGAATTCCTCAGACCCAGCTACCTTAGGACTGATAAAGACAGCTTAGGGGGAAAAGTTGAGTTCTTAAAAACTAGAACCTTGACTCCTTTAATGACTTGGGCTCAGCCCCAGACCAGACGTTGCCAAGTCTGCCCCTTGGCAAAAACATGAAAGTAAGGTGCCCGTTGTCCTTTTACCAGGACTCTGAGCAAACCTTCAGTTCCAACAACCAGCCCTGAACTCCCCCTTGTGGAGCACAAATCAAATCATAAAGGGTTGGTTTACCCTTGTGTCGTAGTCAGGGCTTGTATTCCTTCAAAAAACATAAAAAACCAAGAAGCAAGTTGGGGAGGAAAGGGTTTATTCAGCTTACACTTCCACATGGCTGTTCATCGCCAAAGGAAGTCAGGACTGGAACTCAAGCAGGTCAGGAAGCAGGAGCTGATGCAGAGGCCATGGAGGGATGTTGCTTACTGGCTTGCTTCCCCTGGCTTGCTCAGCCTGCTTTCTTATAGAACTCAAGACCACCAGCCCAGGGATGACATCACTCACAATGGGCTGGTTCCTCCTCCTTTGGTCACTAATTGAGAAAATGCCTTACAACTGGATCTCATGGAGGCATTCCCTCAAGGGAGGCTCTGTGATAACTCCAGCTTGTGCCAAGTTGATACACAAAACCAGCCAGCACACCTAGTAATAGTCATGCTATCATTGTGCTAATGAGGACACCTTGTTTAGCAGGTTGATGCAGCATCCCACACTGAGGAGACGAGTGATGTTGTTTCTCTCTGAGATGCATGCGTTGCATATTCTGGTGCCAGCACTCTGAAGGCTAGCCACACACAAGTGAGGAAGTTTCCCAGTTAGCTTGACATTGATTACTCTATGACATCAAACTGTGTGGTGTCTTCAGCAAGGGGGTCATAGCATCTATTTAAAGTAGGCAATGAGAAGTTTTCATTTAATAACCCATTGTCTCCATTGTCATTTATGCAGAACTCCTCTGTCCAACACTCTCTATTTTTAAAGAGAGTCTTACTATGTAGTTATGTATAGCCTGGATTTACTGTATAGACCGCGATGCTTGCCTTGAACTTAGAGAGATATATCTGCCCTTCTAACAATTGTCCTTTCTTCCCTCTCTCTCTCTCTCTCTCTCTCTCTCTCTCTCTCTCTCTCTCTCTCTCTTTCTCTCATGCTAATAGTCAACCCAGACCCTTATACATGGTACATTAGTCTACATTAGTGCTCTATCACTGAAGCATGGGTATATTTTACCAAAAGAATGTTACAGTGTCACAATTTCTTGAATATATATCATACTTGTAGGGAAAGGAAAGGATGAAAAGTGATCCCAGCCAGGATATTACAAAGAAAGCCATATTGAGTGCTTTTTTTTTTTTTGGAGGGAAAATAATCACATTGCAACACTTAAGGTCACTATAAAATATGCTATATGACTTATTTGAGCCACTGTCCCAATTGACTGCATGGTTCAACAATTTCATTTCTGTATACATTAAAAAAAAAACTCCAACAATCATATATAACATAAATTTAAAATATATTTTATATGTATTTAATATATTTAAAGATCAATATTAGCTAATTAAATGATTTAATTTAAGCTTTTATGCATGTAGATTTGTTTAACTGTAAAATGATTATAATTATAGCTTATTAAATAGTTCTACCCATTGAAATATATCACTCCTGAACACTGCTTAAATGCACTTTTGATACAAAGCCCTGAAAAATATTTTAAATCATTTATTTGTAAATTAAAAGCAATCACTTGATAAAGTACTGAAATACCTATCTAGGGACTCATTGTTCCCTAGCGGCTAAATTTCACAGAAACTCAGTCTTCAGGTTGCAAGATTATTCCACTTATACATGTTTTATTTGAAAATGCGATTCTTCTTTCTTGCAGCCACATGCACATCAGATAGCAGGATAGAAACAAAATTGATATCAGCGATGAACACTGCAGAATTTAAAGAACGGCAGAGGCAGTGTGCAGCAGAAGCTGTGTGCAGTAGAGGCAGCTTGCAGCAGAAGCAGCATGAAGTATCCCCAGCATGCAGTAGGTGCAGTGTGCAGAAGATGAGGTATCCAGTAGATGCAGGGTACAGCAGATGCAGCATGCAGAAGAAGCAGTGTGAAATAGAAGCAGTGTACAGTAGATGTGGCATGCAGCAGATGCAGTGTGCAGTAGAAGCAGTGTACAGTAGATGTGGCATGCAGCAGATGCAGTGTGCAGCAGATGCAACATGTAGCAAATGCAGTGTGCAGCAGATGCAGCATGCAGTAGATGCAGTGTGCAGCAGAGACAGTGTGCAGCAGATGCAGTGTGCAGCAGATGCAGCATGCAGTAGATGCAGTGTGCAGCAGAGACAGTGTGCAGCAGATGCAGTGTGCAGCAGAGACAGGGTGCAGAGACAGCATGCAGCAGATGTGTGGAGCAGATGCAGCATGCAGAATAAGCAGTGTGCAGTAGAAGCAGTGTACAGTAGATGTGGTATGCAGCAGATGCAGTGTGCAGCAGAGACAGCGTGCAGCAGATGTGTGGGGCAGATGCAGCATGCAGCAGATGCAGTGTGCAGCAGGTGGAGGCAGAGCTGGTAGTGTCCTCAGTGGTCCAGAGGTAAAAACTGTCACCGCCACTAATTCAAGTCAGGAATAACCTCCCTGAGTTAAAATAGCAAAGATTGTACCCTGCTCTCCCCAGAGACCTGATGGAAATCAGGTGACAAGATCGATAGGAAAAGCCACCTGGGGCTGATTATGCTGTCGGTATGCCCACTCTCGATAAAGAAGGTAAAGTACTGTGTTTTCTAGAGCCAGAGTAGGAAAAGTCTGAAGATAAATGAAGCCTTTCCAGTCGTTACTCTGAGGTTTTAGGGTTTTTATTATGCCATGGACTCCACAGATCACTATCTGACCTTATTTTCAAAGAAAAATGGATAGCTCTTAGCCAGGACTCTTTAAGTTCCCCCAAGGCCCCTTCTTGAGAGCTCAGCGGTCTCCAGGTTTCTCTCACAGTGAGTCCTCTGCAAGTACTGTGCAAAACCCTCAGAAGCTAGTCAGATAAAATGCAAATCTCTGTCTTCATGATGTCTTCGCTCTGTTCCTTCCACCTGGGCTTCTGCTCCTGTCTTCCACCTGATGGCACGGCGATGTGACTTGACTTGCCATCTGTCTTAGTTATGATTTCATTGCTGTAAAGACACATCACGACCACAGCAACTCTTACAAAGGACGCCATTTCATTGGGACTGATACAGGTTCAGAAGTTGAGTCCATTGTCATTATGGCAGGAAGCATGGCAGCATCTAGTTTATGGTTCTAGAGGAGTTCTACCGCTTGCACCTAATGCAGTGAGGAGAAGACTGATTTTCAGAAAGCTGGGAGGAGGGTGTCAAAGCCCACCCCCACAGTGACACATTTCCTCCAACACCTACCCCCAACAAGGCCACACCTACTCCAACAAGGCCACACCTACCCCAACAAGGCCACACCTACTCCAACAAGGCCACACCTACCCCGACAATGCCACACCCACCCCACCAAGGCCACACCTACTCCACCAATGCAACACCTACCACAAACAAGGTCACACCCACCACAAGGCCACACCCACCCCAACAAGGCTACACCTACTCCAACAAGAATGACATAGACTCTGATGATTTGGGGCAAAAGGACATTAAAATTTCAACGCCACAAATAGTACAAACTTCTTCTGTATCTTCCTGATGATAAAGGTAAGCAGAATTTAATATGTACATCCCACCGTGGATGTATTTGACCTTTCTAATGAAATGAATTGTGAACAAACTTTTTACTGCTTTCATTTTTTTGCATGTCAGACAGTCACTTCAAGTCAATAGGAATTTGCTCTCATATAGAAAAGCCTACCACTCCATGGTACTGGGAATCTCGCACTTGCTGGACAATGCAAGCATTGTACAGCTGAGCCGAATCCTGACTCCATGTTTACTTTTAGCACAGGCTGGCCTTGCCGTGATCTGTCTCGGCTTTGACAGTCGCTGGGATTCCTAGTCTAATTGCAAGTATGAGCTACAAAATGCCTTTCGATCAGGTTAGTTAAATTCAGCTGGGCTTAAACAGAAGCACAGTTGTGAATTTTATGAATGAAAATCTTTTCTGTAACTTAAGCTTCAAATAAAAGTAGAAATTTGCCAGGAACTTCCCTGTGTGGTTCACTGAGACTCCGATTTAATATTTAAGACCTGTAAATTTATATTTTGAGAGGCATGAATGTGCGGGTCATAATAAATTATCAAAGTCCACAATATTGTACCTTTTAATAAATCACCACACTACCATCCACACATGCATAACTTACTGTATTTCAAAACAAAGGGCTATATTCTTGGATAGGAAGCATTATATATCATAACAAATGGAAAACTGAGAGCTATGAGGTTATAGTTTTCCCTAGAACACAGTTTCATTCTGGAGTTTGTGCCTCTCAGGGCACACTGCAAGGTGCTTAGCAAACGAATATTATATGGATAAAATTACTTTTACATAGAAAATCTTGTAAGAGTAGATAATTCTTTTTTTTTTTTTTTTTTTTTTTGGAGCTGGGGACCGAACCCAGGGCCTTGTGCTCGCTAGGCAAGTGCTCTACCGTTGAGCTAAATCCCCAACCCCGTAGAGTAGATAATTCTATAATTTGGAATTATACAAAAAACTCAAAGACTTTCAAAAAAGATTATTCACAAAATGTATATAATCCTCTGTACAGTGCACAGGAAGCAGCTTTACACAATTAAAGGAGAAAATATTGCACAGAAGCCACACTAGTATCCACCTAGGAATGATAAGGAACATTCAACATGGAGGAAAAATAGGAAAAGACCCGGGCAAAAGGCCTTGGTGCTGTGTGCACTGGAATCTCTGTATCTGGTAGATGGAGGATGAGTTTTTGAGGACAGGAAAGAGCAGCCTTCAGCAAGCTATGGGCTGAAGAATGCTGTATTTTAAACCAGTAGGCAACCTGTTGTGAATGTGCTGATCTCCTCAGTTGAGATAGGAAACCAGGCAGTGTAAGCTTAAAAAACAATCCCGGTTCTGAGGGATAGCTTGTGGCTGTCACTACCCTTCGAACCCACAGTTTTCCTGGCTGCATACCATTTATTATTCCCCCTGATTAGGATGAAGTGGACGTGAGCAAGCTGGTCTGAAGTTGGGACCTTCTGCCTCAAAGGACATTTGAGGCAAAGACACAAACTTGAAGACGGTCAGTATTTGGAGAAGGAGTGTGTCTATTAAACCTCCAGATACTATGCTAATAATCACTCTAGTAGATACCTCCTGAGTGAACAGATACATGGGTAACATAAATGTAAATTTGAGAGTGGTACTAAAACACAAAATAAAACATTTAGCCTACAGACAAACTACAATGTATCATTAACAGAAAGCACAATTCAATATGGCCTCCTTCAAGTGTGAGTAAAGTCAGCTTCTGCGCTCGAGAATAACAGACACACACTGTTATCCTCATGGACCTCAAGTTACATCCTACCACAACCATGCGGGTCATTTCGGCTGTCAGAGTGATCAATTACAGCCCTCAGAACCTTGCTCAGGGCAAATCAATTGTGCAGCAATTCATATCAGTTATTTAGAGTCACGAGATGGCTCGAAAACCAGTGCTTCACTGCAAGATTGAGTAGCTAGCACTCAGGACAGGACTTTGTTCTGGGAGAGCCATAACGACTTTGCAAAAAGAAAAAAAAAAGCAAAAAAAAAAGCAAATGAGGTGTGAGAATATGCATGAAACACATAAATATTTATGGAGACACGAGGTCTATTCAGACCGCCTGTCCTTTTCATTGTATTAATCAAAGCTGGTTCTAAAAACTCTATAAACCAAAATACATCAAAATGCAAAAGCTTAAATAAAAGAATGGAGTTGTTTCTCATGCAATATAAAGGGAATGGGATCCGAGGAGCTGTACCCAGGAGGGCATTCCGAGGCTGGTTCTTCTTGCACTGGGCTGATTTCTTGAAGCACTGGCCTTCATTTCTCTCAGCTAGGAAAGAATTTTAATGGTGCTACCCCGGCCTCTGAGCATAGCCCTTAGTTACATTCCTTGGTTCTTGATGCCTGTCTTCCAAACATGGCCATCATCTCTCCTACACTGCAGGGGTAGAGGTACGGACAAGGACAACTCAGGCATTCTTGAGAAGTACAATGACAGGCTAGGGGCAGAGACAACAGGTGCTGCTGTCGAAATGGACCTCTGGGTGACAGGATCCTGCTGTGCTAGCATCATTTAGGCACAAGATAAGAAGGTGAAAGGGGGCCCAAATCAGGGAACCAGAAATACAAAAGTATATGCAGAGTTATCCAGAAAAGAAGTTGGGTAAGTGAATTCTCCAAGGCAGTCTGCTGGACTGAAACAGGCAGGAAGAACTCAGTGTCACATGTAACATAAGTAAGAGCTCATGCTTTGGGCCTGGTCATGTTTTCTTTGTTCTTGTTTGATTAATTGGTCTGGTCTATAGTGTCTAATTTGGAAGAACACCATAGCATTCTACACACACACACACACACACACACACACACACACGCACGCACGCACACACACACACATTGTATTTAGCTAAGGCTAGAAATGCCTACTGTCCCTTTGGGGTCACCAGGGCTTCTAGCCTTAGCTCAAGCAGGAACCAGGCTACCTTTCACAGTCCCACACATAGACACACAGACACATGCACATACACACACTGCATCTAGAATCATACACATTCATATATGTATACATATACACATTGCATACAGAAGCGAGTACATGCATAAGCGCACACACACGTGCACACACACACACACACATTGTATTTAGCTAAGGCTAGAAATGCCTACTGTCCCTTTGGGGTCACCAGGGCTTCTAGCCTTAGCTCAAGCAGGAACCAGGCTACCTTTCACAGTCCCACACATAGACACACAGACACATGCACATACACACACTGCATCTAGAATCATACACATTCATATATGTATACATATACACATTGCATACAGAAGCAAGTACATGCATAAGCGCACACACACGTGCACACACACACACACACACACACACATTTGTTTCTAGAGTTCCTACAAATATTACAATTGCAAGTCAGAAGATGTATTACAGAGCATGAAGAGTCCCTAAGATTAGTTCTGTTGGAAATAGAGAGTGTTGGTGAGTGACCTTTAACTCGATGAATTTTAATGTGCTTTTTCTAGGTAGAAGCTGAGTAGACCTAAGTTAAATATTACTAAGAGCGGTAACTTAAGTCACACTCCGATGTGGTCCAGTTATGGGAGCTGAGCAAACATGGATTTACAGATACTGTTTTAGCAGGGGCTTTAAAATATTTTCCTTTATTTAATTGATTATTAAAGCTAATATAATTAAGAATTTCATATGTTGCGTTTTAATCATATTCAACTCCTTCTCCAACCCTTCCAACTGACACCACCTATCCCATACCTACGCAACGTTGTGTTTTCAGTTTTTCAAACCATCAATTCCTAAACCTATACCCTCTCATCTGCAGCCATCCACTAGAGTATGGTCCATCTAACGGACCCACCCTTAAAGGAACCTGACTCTTCCTTTCCCAGCATTCTCTACTTTATTTAGACACTCCAGTCAACTAAACACCTGCAAACAAAATGAATAAGGAACAGATATGTGAATCCAGTTACCTTAAGTAAGCCAAATATTAAATGTATTGACAACACAGAGCAGTGACACTTCGATTTTTTTTACATACAGTGATACTTATAAAAACGACTCTTATGTGTAACCCATTCGTTTTTATTGTTCTTAATTAATGTGCCTTAGCATGTTTCCCGTGTTGCCGCAACAAAATATTCGAGGCTGGTAATTTGTAAGCGAAAAAGTGTCTTCGGTTCACAGTTTTGGAATTGTCCAGGTTCGAGAGCAGGTTGCTTGTGTCTATTAGACTTCTGATATTTCTGGCTAGGGCTTTGTGCTGAAAGAGCAGGCGGTAGACATTAGGGCAAGAGAGGCGCAGTTATGAAGGCAAAGAGAAGAGCCAACATGCTTAATTAGCCACTCTTATACGTAACTCCCACCAGACCTAATTTAATCTCAAGATAACCAAGTCATCCTGGAGAGAAGGCTGTTAATTCCTTCATAAATCTTATACCTGCACAACTCAGTCCCTCTTACTGAGTACCTCTCTTAAAGTCTTAGTGCTTCTTAAGATTACTGCACTGCAACCAGACCCCAGAACATGAACATTTGTGGTGCCAACTACGCCACACCATAGCAATATGTAAATAAATGTTTCCTTTCTCAATTTCTATTTAGAACATAGCCACATAAATATAAATTCAATGTAAGAAAGAATTATTTGGTATTGTCAGTAAGTTTTAAGGGTGAAAAACCACTCCGTCAAGGGTCTGAGTAGCATGGTTTTCTTATTATCAGGAGATATAAGGCTGGTCTGAGGCAATGCTGAGATCACACTTCTTGGACATTAAATGTTGGAAATATCAGATATATTACCTTGGCTTAAATACATATACATGCAAGATAGTGGGAGATAAATCTTGTTTTGTCTTCATAGTTTCCTGTCCATGACATTTTCAGAGTCCCGGCTCTCCTCCTGGGTTTGCTCCAACATCCCACGGATGTTGTCCTCATCTGTGTAACCAAAAGTGGCATTTGCCTGATCCCAGAGCATGGCGGGGAAGAGATAAGACACACAGGTAAAGCTCATGGTTACTGATGCTCTTATACTTAACGTTTTAACACTTTGTTCTTTTCTTATGTAGATCATAGTTGCTTCTGTCGAGACCATTACATTATTGAAAACACTAATTTGCCCATGGAAAAGATGTTTCCAGTGACTATTTAAGCCGGAGGCATAGAACACTATCAGTTGCCATTAAACATTATTTTCCAAGTCTTCTGTGTTTCTATGTCTCAAATAGCTTCATTTGGCTTTAGCTGTTTTTCCAGAGCTGGATGATCCATTGCTGTGTATTCATGAATATTTTGGAATAATGTTAAAAATAACAATTAAGCTTGTCAAATGATTGTTAAAATGACAACAGGCTGTTGCAATGGGCCTATTTTTTTTAATGTCTTGCTATATGTATGATATTTTTCCAGACATCCTGAGTACAAAGAAAACAGGCGATTATTTTTGTTTATTTTGGGGATTGTATTTAAATTACCTCACTCCTCATCCCTTCCCTTACTCCAAACACTCTCCCCTGTTCTTCCTGGTTTTACACTGTTCCTACTGCTCTTCTTGTAGGGTGGAGCGTCTCTGTCTATCAAAGTACAGGCTGCTGTAGTGCCTGGCTGCTAAGGTTTGAGAGCACAGGGGTAATGATGTCGCGGCCCTGGCAGACAAAAAGCATCACCATGTCCAGGTGACGAACTGAGCATCAAATCTCTCACTTCTTCACATTGCCCAAGAATTCATGGAATTCTAAAGATACCAGAAATTATAATGTTGGCATGAAATTATTTCCCCATGTGTTCCTTCCAAGTCCATGGTCCCTTTGTTCATCAACTGTTATTGAAGGAGTATGTGTATTTGCATATACATATGTGTATTAGTCAGGGTTCTCAGAGTCACAGAACTTATGGATAGTCTCTATATAGTAAGGGAATTTGTTACGATGACTTACAATCTGTAGTCCAACTCCCCAACAATGGTCGTCTGTGAATGGGAAATCCAAGAATCTAGTAGTTTCTCAGTCCCACAAGGCTAGCAGATTCCAACAGACCATACCTGGGTCTTATCTTTTTTTTCACCTGAGGCTGACCTTGAACTCAGAGATCTCTTTGCCTTAGTCTCCTGGGATTCCTGGCATAGCCACCATGCCTCAAGATCTCCGTGCCAAGATCCAGGTCAGAAAGTTATATCTCCTAGCCTCAAGATCTGGATCACAGGTGAATCTTCCAATTCTGGATTGTAGTTCATTCTAGAGATAGTTAAGTTGACAACCAGGAATAGCCACCACAATATGCATTCTCAAATATAGCCCTTTAAGGCCTTAGAATGAACAAAGCATGTATGCTTTCAAGGTTGGATCATATTAACACTGGATCAATTGGTATGCTCTTCTTTGGAGAGGACCACCTCTCCCACTCCCAGCTTTCCTCCGTTGCCTGTAGTCTTTTGTGCAGAGTTGAGGCCTTGTGGACATTTTCACATGCACTTTGTCATGCTGATTGATGTCCACCTTGTGCATAGTACATTTGGGCAGTCATGTTGGTAAGACTTTGTGGATATGCAGAGTTGTGGAATCCAGTCTGAATGGATACATCTACAGAATACTGTCACACACACCTAAGGTTCAGGGAACATGGTGGAAGAGGGGACAGAAAGACTATAAGAGCGAGGGGATCATGGAGTTTGTTGTGAGATGGCATCTCCAAGTAGCATCAGAAGTTACACCTGTCAAGTCTCAGGTGACAATTTTCAGGGTTCGAATTAACGTTCCATCTCTCCCCGTCTTTCACCTCCGTGTGGCAATCTCAGAAATCCTTAGAATTCTCTTAATTCTTTGGCAACTCGAGGACCTGAGGGGTTTGATGTTGTTTTCCTAACAGGGCAATGATGCCATCACTGTTACGCTGTGTGTATTTGAGCAGTCACACATTACAGCTGCCTGCACACGGAGAGATAGACTTTGCATTATAAAAGGGGGAAAAAAAGGATACTATTTGTGTATGCCATTAGTGTGAGTATCCACTGTGAGAAAATAGTACTGATTAATTCTGGTGCAACTCATAACCTCGGCCCGAGGAAGGGAGCTGTTGTCCAGTAATGATAATTACTGGATGACAGTGCTGATGGTTTTACAGAAAGTCAAGTGTGTAGATTTAATATCTCTTGTTAATTGATAGCAAAAATGCTAACATTTGTACTTAAAAGAAGTATATTTTTCCTCCTCTGAAAAGTAGCAGACTTAACTACTAATCATTTTAAACCAATTAGCCTTTAAATCTGAGTAGCTACTAGCTGAGACCTTCGATTTGTACGTATTTACCCAGTTCAGATAAATGTTTAACTGTGTTCATGCTTATTTTCAGTGCATCCTCTCTACCCACCCCCATCTTAAGTTACTCCTATGGATTAAAATAAAGACACACATCATAAATAAAAATTGTGGATCACAGACCAAATCGTGGCTCTTAATCATAATATAAAATCTTAGACGATAAAACATCTACAGGAAAATCAAGGAATATCCATTTAGCTCTTTGTTAATAAAAAACTCAAATGCTATATTTTACCAAATTTAATGTAATTTTTATTTTAATAAAGAGGGGGTTACTGAATATAGTTTCAATACTTAAAAAATATTTTAGCTATACTTTTCTCTTTATTTAGTGTTTTAGAATTACAGTTTGGAACATATGAAAGAGGTATCACAATGGGAAAGAAAAAAATCATATTCTTTACCTAGATTGACCCCAGGACTAACTTCCACATCCATTATCTGTCTCTAGCCCTATCTATCTATCTATCTATCTATCTATCTATCTATCTATCTATCTATCTATCTAATCTGTCTACCAACCTACCTATTTCTATACATGCATACATACATATAGACATATATATACATACATACATACACACACACCACACACACACACGTAGCTAGCTTTATCATCTTTCCATCATGTACCTATTGTCTACATACCTCCTTACCTATATCTCTTTATTTTATAAGTAAATCACATTTGTTACATGGTAGCAATTGGCAAGATCATTTGTCAGGAAAGATGAAAAAAAAATTTCAAGATATAGGCTTGTGGCCAGGTATTTAAAAATGTTCAAATTACAAAGATAGTAAATGGGAAATGGTATGCCTTGCAAAAATCCACTCCTATGGATTAAAAATAAAGACACACATCATAAATAAAAAATTGTGGATCACAGACCAAATCATGGCTCTTAATCATAATATAAAATCTTAGACGACAAAACATCTACAGGAAAATCAAGAAATATCCATTTAGCTTTTCATTAAAAAGATTTCTTATCTACAAAATGAAACACATGATCAATGACAGATCAAAATGATAAAATTTTTGTCAAAACTAAAGCTTTTGATTTTCAAAAATGCTATTAGGAAACTTTAGCATGCTAACCAGAGACTTAAATAAGCTGTCAGATAAGGGAGTTTCTGATAAAGTGTCTGTATTCTGAATTACAAATAATATAGAACATAGGAATAAGAGGACAAAAACAATAACAAATCATAAGAAATGTTTGGATAGTTGAATATGCACTTCACCAACCCAGTTATATGCATGAAAAAATCCAAGATTCTCAGCATAACATATAGCTCAAGAAATCTATATTCATGATACAGTTGAATAGCACTATATGATACTATATTGATTACTATAAAAGTGATCTAGCCTCTCAAGTATTTGTAAATATTTAATAAAATACTCACAAATGGAACCCAAGAACACATCCAAAACATCATCCACTGTGATTAAGTAGGCTTCATCCCAGGGATGCAAGGATCGTTCAATATATGAAAATCCACAATATAAACAAAAAGAGAAAAAAAAAATCACATGTTCATCTCATTAGATACTTAGAAAGCCTTTGACAAGATCCAACAACCTCTCATGTTAACGTCTTGGAGAGATCAGGTGTATAAGGCACATACCTAGACATAATAAAAACAATATACAGCAGGCCAATAGCCAACATCAAATTAAATGGAAAGAAACTTAAAGCAATTCCACGAAAATCAGGGACAAGACAAGGCTGCCCTCTCTTCCTATCTATTCATTTTGGTGCTTGAAGTTCTAGCTAGAGAAACGAGACATCTAAAGAAGATCAAGAGGATTATATTGGAAGAGAAGAAGTCAAAGTATCACTATTTACAGATGGTGTGAAAATATATGTAAATGACCCCCTCCCCCAGAGAGCTCCTACACTTGAGGAAAGTGGCTGGGTATAAAATTAACTAAGAAAATAAATAAGTAGCCCTCTTTATATAAACTGAGAAAGAAATTCATGAAACAATACCCTTTACAATAGTCACAAACAATATAAAATACCTTGGTGTAACTCTAAGCTAGTGAAAGACTGTACATCAAGAACATCAAGTCTCTGAAGAAACTGAGGAAGCTATCAGAAGACAGAAAGATCTTCCATGCTTTGTTTGATAGGATTAGCAGTGAAAATGGCCAACTTACTAAAAGCGATCTACAGATTCAATGTAATTCCCATCAAAATCCCAACGCAATTTGTTACAGATGTTGAAAGAGAAATTCACAGTTTCAGATCAGAAAACAAAACACCCAGGAGAGCTAAAACCATCTTGAACAATAAAAGAACTTCTGGAGGCATCACCTTCCCTGATCTCGAGCTCTCCTGCAGAGCAACAGCAATAAAAACTGCATGGTATTGGTATAGAAACTGAAAGAAATAGAATTGAAGACTTTGAAATAAACCCAAACACCTATGGACACTTGATTACTGACAAAGAAGGAAAAACCATACAAAAAAGAAAGTATGTTCAACAAATGGTGCTGGTCTAACTGGATGTTTGCATGTAAAAGAGTGCAAATAGATCCGTATCTATCATCCAAGTAGATCAAAGACCTCAAAATAAAGCCAGATACACTAAATCTGATAGAACAAAAAATGGAGAATAGCCTGGAACTCACTGGTACATGAGACAATTTCCTGAACAGAACACCAATGGCTCAGGCTCTCAAATCAACAATTGACAAATGGGACTTCATAAAACTGAAGTATGGCATAGGACACTGTCAAAAGGACAAAATGGCAACCTACAGAATAAGAAATTATCTTTATCATCCCTACATCTGACAAAGGGTTAATATCCAAGATTTAAAGAGAACACAAGAAATTAGACCCTAGGACTCCAAATAACCCAGTTTTAAAAAGGGGTGGAGAGCTAAACAGAAAGTTCTCAACAGAGGAATGTTGAATGGCCTAGAAACACTTAAAAAAATGTTCAACATTCCTAGTCATCAGAGAAATGCAAATTAAAACAACCCTGAGATTCCATGCTATACAACTCAGAGTGGGTAAGATCAAACACCCAGAGACAGCACATGTTGGCAAGTCTGTGGAGTAAGGGGAGATGCTAGTCATTTTGCAAACTTGTACAACCAACCACTTTGGATATCAATTTGGTGGTTTCTCAGAAGATTGGGAATAGTTATACCTCAAGACCCAGCTATACTGCTCCTGGGTATATACACAAAAGATGCTCGACCATACTAGAAGGACATGTGTCTACCAATGTTCGTAGCTGCTTTATTTACAATAGCAGAAAATAGACACATCCCAGATGCCCCTGAAGAATGAATAAAGAAAATGTGGTTCATTTACACAATGGAATATTACTTAGTTATTAAAGACAAGGGCATCATGAGTTTTTCAGAAAAATGGATGGATGGAACGAGAAAGTATTATCCTAAATGAGGTAATCCAGACCCAAAAGAACATGAATGGTACGTGCTCATTTATACGTGGATATCAGCCATAAAGTACAGGATACCCATGATAAGAAGCTAAACAAGAAGGAAGGCCCAAGTGAGAGTGCTTGAATTTTACTTAGAAGAGGAATAAAATAATCGTAAGAGGCAGATGGAGAGAGAGAACTGGGTGGGAGAAGGTATGGGGAAGGGAATGGTAAGGTGTTCAAGATTACATGTTGGGAAAGATGAGAGAGAGGGCCAGAGGGCCAGGAGAATAAACGGAATTCAGTGGTTCATGTGGGTGAGGAGCATCTCTAGGACGTGCCAAAGATCTGAGATGGGAGAGGCTCCCAAGAGTCCACAAGGTAACTTTAGCTTTTGATACTCCTACCATTTATTTATAAAGCACTTCATAACCACCTCCTATAACCAGGCAGGACGCCCAGTGGAGGGATAAGAACACCAACCCACATGCAAAAGCTTTAGCTCAAAATTCATCTTATTTACAAGAAGTTCAGGGACAAAAATGGAACAGATACTAAAGGAATGGCCAACCAATAATTGGCCCAACTTGAGATCCATCACTTGGGAAAGAACCAATCCTTGACACTATTAATGATACCCTGTTATGTTTATAGACAGGAGCCTAGCATAAATGTCCTCTGAGAGGCTCCTCCCAGAAGCTGACTGAAACAGATGCAGAGACCCACAGTCACTACTGGACAGTTTGGGGATTGTTATGCAAGAGTTGGGGGAAGGATGGGAGGGCCTAGAGGGGATACAAACTCCACAGGAAAACCAATAGAGCCAACTAACCTGGTCCATTGGGGTAGGGGCTCTCCGAGACTGAACCATCCACCAAAGTGCATAGACAGGCTGGACCTAGGTCCCTCACACATATGTAGAATATATGGCCTTTGTCTGTGGGTTCCCCCAAAAATTGGAGCAGGTTTTGAATATAAAGCTGATGCCTCTCTGTGGATTCCATTCCCCTAATTGGGCTACCTTTTCTGGCCTTAGTGGGAGAGGATGTGCCTAGCTCTGCAGAGACTTAATGTGCCAGGGTGGGCGGGATAACTAGGTGAGGGGCTCCACCTTCTCAGAGGAGAAGCAGAAGGGGATGGCAGGAGGAAATGCATGGGTAGTGAAGAGGGTGGGATGTAATGTGAATGAATGAATGATTGAATAAATAAATAAATAAATAAATAAATAAATAAATAAACGATAAAGAAAACTGGATCTTTTTTATAATGCTAATAAAAGGTTCAGCCCAACATGAATTGTCTTCACAGTGTCTTAAAAAAAAAATCACATAAACCCTTAGCCAGACTAACCAAAGGGCATAGAGAGTGTATCCAAATTAACAAAATCAGAAATGAAAAGGGAGACATAACAACAGAATCTGAGGAAATTCAAACAATCGTCAGACTCTACTACAAAAGCCTATATTCAACAAAACTGGAAAATCTGGATGAAATAATCTAAACAGTTCCACAACTCCTAAAGAAATAGAAGCAGTTACTTTAAAAAGTCCAGGACCAGATGTGTTTAGTGCAGAATTCTATCAGACCTTCATAGAAGACCTCATACCAATACTGTCCAAACTATTCCACAAAATAGAAACAGAAGGAACACTAACCAATTCTTTCTATGAAGCCACAATTACACTTATACCTAAACCACACAAAGACCCAACAAAGAAAGAGAACTTTGGACTAATTTCCCTTATGAATATCAACGCAAAAATACTCAGGAAAATTTCCTCAACAAAACACCAATGGCTTATGCTCTAAGATCAAGAATCGACAAATGGGACTTTATAAAACTACAAAGCTTCTGTGAGGCAAACGACACTGTTATTTGGACAAAATGGCAACCAACAGATTGGGAAAAGATCTTTACCAATCCTACATCTGATAGAGGGCTAATATCCAATATATATACAAAGAACTCAAGAATTTAGACTCCAAAGAGCCAAATAACCCTATTAAAAATGGGGTTCAGAGCTAAACAAAGAATTCTCAGCTGAGGAATATCGAATGGCTGAGAAGTACCAAAAGAAATGTTCAACATCCTTAGTCATCAGGGAAATGCAAATCAAAACAACCCTGAGATACCACCTCACACCAGTCAGAATGGTTAAGATCAAAAACTCAGGTGACAACAGATGCTGGCGAGGATGCAGAGAAAGAGGAACACTCCTCCACTGTTGGTGGGATGGCAGACTGGTAAAACCATTCTGGAAATCAGTCTGGAGGTTCCTCAGAAAATTGGACATTGAACTACCTGAGGATCCAGCTATACCTCTCTTGGGCATATACCCAAAAGATGCCCCAACATATAAAAAAGACACGTGCTCCACTATGTTCATCGCAGCCTTATTTATAATAGCCAGAAGCTGGAAAGAACCCAGATGCCCTTCAACAGAGGAATGGATACAGAAAATGTGATACATCTACACAATGGAGTACTACTCAGCTATCAAAAACAATGGCTTCATGAAATTCATAGGGAAATTGATGCAACTAGAAAATATCATCCTGAGTGAGATAGCCCAATCACAAAACAACACTCATGGTATGCACCCACTGATAAGAATTCTTTGTTTAGCTCTGTACCATAAGAACAATAATACCAACCAACCAGAGCTCCCAGGGACTAAGCCACTATCCAAAGTGTACACCTGGGCAGAACCATGCCTCCAGGTGCATATGTAGCAGAGGATGGCCTTTTGGGGCACCAATGGGAGGAGAAGCCCTTGGTCCTGCCAAGGCTGGATCCCCCAGTGTGGTCAAATGTCAGGGTGGGAAGGTGGGAAGGTGGGAAGGTGGGAAGGTGGGAAGGTGGGAAGGTGGGAAGGTGGGAAGGTGGGAAGGTGGGAGTGGTTGGGGAGGGGGAACACCCTTAAATAAGGGGATGGGGATGGGATATGGGGCTTATGGATGGGAAACTGGGAAAGGGAATAACATTTGAAATGTAAATAAAAAGTGTCCAATAAAATAATCACATATGTGTATATTACCTGGATGCTTCACTCTACTGAATTGACTGTAAAGAATAATAATTAACAATGAGGGAAGTGATTAATAAATTGTATCATACTCAGGAAATACATCACTAACCAGAAGTACAACTGCTTAATTGCTAAATAACGCTGCAAAGCAGATGATAGCCAGAATGAAGGGTGGATTCTCATTCTTCTATTTATAATGTTATATAAGATACAAAACGTGAATAATGATTCCATGGTTATGAGCATAGTATTCACTCAAGGAAGTCACAAACACTTAGCTACAGGGGACCTAGTGTTTTCTAGCCAGTGCTGGTACCTTTACTCAAAGACCCACCCACACATCCAAGACACATACAGATCTAAAAGTAAAATAAAGTTAGAATAGAATCACGAAAGGATCAATATTCCCAACACACCAGTTTGAACAATTACATGCCAAAGTACATTTCCAAGATGTAACCTAAGTGAATGTATTAGTAAGAGTTCTCATGAGTCAAAAAAAAAAAAACAAAACAAAACAAAAAAAAAAAACTTAGGGTATGTCTCTCTACATTGAGGGAATTTATTGTGATGACTTATAGTCAGTCATCCAACTAAGCCAACAATGGTCAGCTGTGGATAGGATGTCCAAGAGTCTAGTAGTTGCTCAGTCCCACGAGGCAAGTTGTTCCAGCTGGTCTTCTGTGGAAGTAGGTTCCAACAGATGTGCTGGCAAGCAAGTGCAAGCAGGTGAGGATTCTTCCTTTTTCCAATGTCCTTATGTGGGTCTCTAGTAGAAGGTGTGGCCCAGATTAAAGGTGTGTACCACCATGTCTGGTTCTGGGACTTGCTTTGTCCCAGATGACCTTGAACTCTGTGATTTGCTTGCCTCAATCTCGTGGGGATTAAAGACGTGTACTGCCTTGCCTGGGTCTAAGCTTTTCATGGCCACTATGCCGCATGATTTCCAAGCCAAGATCCAGGTCGGAAACTTGTGTCTTCCAGTTATAGATAAGTCCTCCAATTCTGAATTGTAGTTCATTCCAGATATAGTCAAGTTGACAACCAAGAATAGCCATCACACTGAAGAACCACAGGCAATGAAAGTGATCCACTGAAAATGTGGAAGGAGTTGCCAAGTCATCTCTCCTTCAGCTCCATCAGCACACAGGAAAGAAATACTACTATCTGACTGAAGGAGAGGACTAACTTCTTGCCTTATATTTGAATCCTCTTCCCAGGCCCACTATGAAGACACTGGGTGGTGGGAAGAACCCAGTATGAAACCTGCTCCAGGAAACTAATGTAATTCATCTAAATATTCTAAACATGGAAAAGGAGGAAATACCCACACATTCTACAGGACTGGCATTACCCTGATCTCCAAAACAGACAAAACATACATAGTGAATAAAATGAAAAGAATAGATGAAAATCTCAGACAAACAGATACAAAATTGTCAATAAATACCAGGAAATGAGCCAACAACGTCCTATGAAGATTACCATCCATGATCAAGGGAGAGTCATTTGAGGAGGCTCAATGATGGGGCCACATGTGCAAATAAGAAAATGTGATAAAATATGTAAAGGGAGTGAATAAGGCTTTTGACAAAAATCCATCATTCTTTTATGTGGCTGTTTGAATGAGAATGGCCCCCATAGACTTGGATTTTAGAACACTTGATCCCCACTTGATAGAAATGTTTGGGTAGAGTAGGAGGTATGGTCTTACTGGAGGAGGTGTCTCACTAGGGGTGAGCCTCGAGCCTTGAGATTTCAAAATACCTTTCTCTCTCTCTCTGTCTGTCTCTCTGTCTCTGTTCTGTCTGTCTGTCTCTGTCTCTGTCTGTCTGTCTGACACACTCTCTCTCTTTCTCTCTCTCTCTCTCTCTCTCTCTCTCTCTCTCTCTCTCTCTCTCTGCCTCCTACACATAGATCAAGTTGTGAGTTCCCATCCAGTTCTTTCTGTTGCCCTTGTTCTATCATCATGGACTCAATATGTTAAAACCTCTAAAACCACAAGCCAAAATTAGATGCTTCCCTTTTATAAGTTGCCTTGGCCATGGCATCTTATCACAACAATAGAAAAGTAACTAAGACATCTTATGAAAAAAACATGGACCACTTCATGTCTAAAAGGAGCACATCTCAACATAATAGAGGATATGCATTGTAAACCAACAACTAACTACATCGAATGAAGGAAAACCATTCTTTCTAAGAGCTGGGCCAGTCAAAGATGACCATACCCCCAACTTGTATTCTGCATAGTCCTAAAGATTCCAGCCTCAGAGCCATGGGCAAGATGTGGAAACAAATATCCAAGTTTGAAAGAAGACATTAAATTGGCACTGTATGTAGTTGACATGATCACATGCACATATGTAAATGCCTATAAAAATACTAAATCTTGTATTACCAAGGAAAAAATAAACATTCAATGGAATGAATCTAATAATGCCTACAGTTTCAGTGCATAAAATGAACATACCATCACAAAGAGTCAACTGCTCAGATAGATGTTTTTATATACTTTTTTAAAAGCAGAGCATTTCTAACACCCAGATCCCCATTAGCCTACCACTAGGAGAACATTACAACAAATGTACACTTAAACTCTTCATTGTTAATGGTAGGCATTCAAAATTGCCTAAGTGTTTTGTGATGTTCAATGCACATTGTAGCCTGGGTCATGTAGTTCCCTATATTGCTGTAGATGATCTTGATCTTCTGTCACTCCTCTTCTCTATGTAATCTTGAGCATCAAATTGCTAGCTTCATGTATGCTAGGCAAGCACCTTATCAACTAAGCTACGTCCCTGGTACAGTATAAAGAACTGTGTCTGCCTGAACACAGGTATGGAGCTCCCTCTGCCCTCTGAACCCCTAGTGTCTTCACACTCAGGCACTCTGTATCAATCAAAGACTACGTAAGCAAACAAACAGGAAGAAGTTCCACTTCCTTTCTCAGTGCACGCCAGCCTCATGGTTCATAATGAGAGGCTACATTATGCGCTGTGTATAGAAACAGGATCACTCTGTGTGTACTTGGCTTCTCAATCCTGAGAGCTCTTTTGAAAGAACATAACAACACTTATAATTGTTTTGTTTTGTTTTTCTATACGCTAGCATTTCAGCAGGATTCAATACAATAATAGATACTTAGTATGTGGAGTGCCCTGCCTGGTGTGCTGAACCTACCTTCTTGTGCTCATGAAGTACTTCAAACGTGTTAGTACCACCGCTGAGCTAGGACTTCATTTTAATCCTCTAACATTTAACTCTAAATGTACGGGCACGATAGATCCATTCAGCCATCGGCAATAAATATATTCCACTTAATTTTTATCCATTCACCAAAAGAGTTAGCTTAGGTTGAAAATAGAGTCTTAGAATTCTTCACTTTTGTTTGGCGAAGGTACACAGCTCTGATAAGGATACCATTGGCACTGCTTAGGGAAGTGAAAACCATTGTCTCTTTTTGTGTATGGCTGCCACGTGAGATGTGTTATTCTCTTTTATATATTATGCAGGACACTTTACAGTTTCACATCTCCACCAGCAGAATATGAGCTACGGGGCTGCATATTCCTCCCAATGCTTCTCTCTGACAAGTATTGACTATTTGCCCCATTTGGAGAATTCCCCTGGGTGATGCCTATCACGGGGTGCTATGAAAGTGGGTTTTGGGTATCACTCGCTCTTACTGAAGTCGGAATACTTCAGGTTCATGCTGCATATCAGAACCATTTTCCTAACTCTCATCCTAAACTGATGATTATTAATTTTTCATCTTCATTTCATAATTCTTTGAGCTATTCGGCACATTTAAAGTATGAATCAATCACCTCGCATTCTGTTCGCAGGGACATTCTAAAGTTCACCCTCTCATTATATTTTCATTGCTTATTAACTGAATAACATTTCATTTTCATCTCATGATGTCTA
Source organism: Rattus norvegicus (assembly GCF_021556685.1). NCBI lineage: Eukaryota > Metazoa > Chordata > Mammalia > Rodentia > Muridae > Rattus > Rattus norvegicus. The sequence continues at coordinate 16,512,649 of NC_141553.1, read as the reverse complement.
AGATCTTTACACCTTCCCTGAACATAAAATCAATACAAAGGTCCATTAGATTCCTTCTGTATTTTGATCTGTTTGATTGGATCGTGGTTCTCTCTGTTAACCTACCAGTTGGAAGATTATTTATTATTTAAATAACTTGCGATAGAACGTCTACAACTTGACAACTGTAGCATGAGCAGAAGTGCCGTTCTGCACATCCATCACCCCAGGACCTCTCTTAATTCAAACTCTCCACATTTCTAAATTGTCTGATTTGCCTTATTGTGGACTCCATGTGAAATATCCCACAAACTTTTCTGCATGAATGTTTGGTCTCCAGCTGCTGGTATTGTTTTTGGGAAACTGGAATCTTTAAGAGATAAGGCTTAGCTAAAGAAAAGTGGTGCCGGAGAGGTAGATGTGTGTTGGTGTTTATAGTGGGGCCATCTTCCTACCCTTTCTCTCTTCCTGACGGAGGGTGTTATATGCAAAGAGTTCCTGCCACCTTTAGGGTCTTATTGGGTTGCACCCTTAACCCATATACCACCATATATCTTTGCCTCCCTTAATCTCCTTCTTGTTGGACATGACAATGACAAAGGTAAAAACTGTATGTCCACAGAAGTAATAATCTGAGGGAAACAGCATATGGAAACTCATGGAATCCATGGTTCACGTAGATCATCATAACAGAGTTTATACAATGCTCACCTCAGAGAGCCAGGGGCACTCAGTGAGAAATGCTTAGAACACAGCAAGTGCAGTAGTCATGTAAATCCATACTGTGCCTTTTACTTCTCCCTTAAAAAATGCCGTTCATTGATATTGTTATACTGCTTGGGCCCCGGTGAGAGGCTCTGTACTGGTTGATAATCAGTTCTATCAGGACTTGGTGGCTCAAATAAGGATATACTTTTCTAGAACTTAGAAACACAAACAGAAAATAACAATTATTCTCGAAGTAAAGAAAACAGTTTAGTCTGGGCCACGCAGGATATTCCTGTGTCCTGAAAATATTGATTCTAGTTGTCTTGAATCAAGTGTTGAACACTGGAAGGATTTATACAAAAGTTTAGTGTCATCGAACAAAGACAGCTTTAAATCAGAACATTTGTAAGACTACATCTATGGGGCACTGATGGCCAGGGTTCAACAAAGTGGACAATCTTTTCTATAGAATCCAAGTGAGAGTTTATAGCATTCTCACTTTTAGTATGGGTGGACAATAGATGTTTGCTAGGTCAGCAACACATTTGAAGAATTTTAATAAAAATCACCAGAATGATCGGCCAGATACAGAATTTAACAGTAAGTTACACAGCTAGTAAGTAGGCCACAGTAGCCCAAGATAATCTTGGTTCTGATGTAATAGTCTAAGTCTCCCCAATAGTGATGCTCTACTCAGCCAAGGATAAACCACAGACAGGCTTGATAATAGGGATGTGTGCTTTCATATGGGCTCTTCATGGCTACCTGCTCACAAGGCAAGATAGACAGAGCAAGCATTAAGCTCTTTGTTATATGACATCTGTCCCTTTAGAGAAAGTACACTGTCTTGACTCCCTTTCTCCCCAAAGGCTCCTTCTCAAATTAGCATCATGTTGGGACTGGAGTTTTTTACAATAAGGATTTAGAATAGACATGACTCTATTGAGAGTAAAGAGTAAAGGGCACATTGACTTTTCTAGGGTCAGTTTTGTGCAGAATTTTGGCTAGTGGGAATTGGAGATGAAACAGACTAACAGAGATATGGACATGTTAAAAAAAAAGTGATTTCCGATTCAGAAAAAAATTCTACAGAAAAACCAGTTCCCTCCTGACTGTAAACTAGCACTGGTTAAATTTTCTATATCTGTATCTAATCTATATCTTTGTCTATATATTATCTGTATGTATATAATCTATATGAACATCTATATGTATATACACATATATCTATGTATCAACATCATATCTATATGTACATTTATGTATATATACCTATATCTATATCAGCTATATATATTTATATGAATATCTATATGTATAACTATGTTTATCTATCTCTATAGCAAGAGGGAAGTAGAAGTGATCTCTACTCCTTGAGGACTTACTGATAACCATGGTCCAGGCATTTTTCTTAGCTATTAGCAGATTCCTCCTGCCTTTTCATTAAAGCCTCTCAGAGCCCAGGTGGCCTTTCTGAGGGTCCCTTCTCTTCCTTGTTGTGTGAAATGTGTTATACAGAAAATTCGCAAGTTCTCTTCTCTCTGTCTCTCCCTTTCTCCTTCTGTCTCTGCCTCTTTCTAAGTATCTCTGTGTGTGTTTCTATCTCTACAGTCACTCTTTCTCTCTTTGCCTTTCTGCCTCACCATCTTCTGTATCTGCCTGTCTGTTCTGTCTCCTATCTATCTATCTATCTATCTATCTATCTATCTATCTATCTATCTATCCATCCATCCATCCATCCATCCATCCATCTATCTATCTATCTATCTATCTATCTATCTATCTATCTATCTATCTATCTATCTATCTATGTATCTATCTATCTATCTATCTATCTCTATTGTCTATCTATCCATCCATCCATCTATCTATTATCTGTCTATCCATCCATCCAACTATCTATTATCTATCTACCTATCTACCTATCATCTATCTATCTCATTGATCTATTCATCTATCATCTATCTGTTACCTATCATCTACCAAATCTATCTCTGTCTTTTCTTATTTTTCTTTCTTTTCCTTTCCTTTCCTTTCCTTTCCTTTCCTTTCCTTTCCTTTCCTTTCCTTTCCCTTTCTTTCCCTTCCCTTTCTTTCCTTTCCCCTCTTTGATATGTGAATGTCTATAAAGTTCTCTTGCTAGAGGTATAGCTCAGGATGTTTCTTGAATGCCTAGGAGTCTTCTTTTGGAATGGACTCAATAGGGAAAGTATCTCCCAGCCTCTGTGGGGTGTAAGTGCCTAACTCTAATGAGCCCTGGCTGCAAGCTGTGAAACTACCTCTGGTTAACATTTTAAAAGTTTGTTTCCCTCTGGTTAAAGCCAATTAGCTAAAACAGATGGCCCATAATCCCTACCCCAGCTCTTTAGAACACACCACCACTGACTGCCTCTGTGATATTAGTGCAGGCTCCACTCCTCTTGATCTCACTTTAATAAAATCTTTCCCTGGACAATCAAATTAGTCTGGTGCCTATTTGAATTTCTCACTTGTGTCCAGGCTTGTTTGTCCCTCCTACTATAGTTTAAATCTAGAATACTCTCCCAAAGGCCTCTGTGGTTTTAGGTTTGCTTCTTGTGAGAAGAGGAGGAGCTTAGAAGGAAGTTGGGCTGGGGAGATGGCTCAGTGGTTAAGGGTACTGTCTGCTCTTCCCGAGGTTCTGAGTTCAATTCCCAGCAACCATGTGGTGGCTCACGACCATCTGTAATGGGATCTGATGCCCTCTTCTGGTCTGTCTGAAGACACCTACAGTGTACTTATATATAATAAACAAATAAATCTTTTTAAAAAAAAGGAAGTTATTCTACTAGAGGGGTCATGTTCATGAAAGGGATAGTGGATTCCATCTCTCCTTCTCTCCTGAGTGTGAGCTACCACAAAGTGAGCAAATGTGTTCACCATGATGCACCTTGTTTCCCTAGCAATCAAAGATTGGGACGAAGTAGCCAAATATCCCTTACCTCCTTCTGAGTAGGCCTATTGTTACTGTCCAGATAGGATCTCACTGTGTAGCTACGTAGACCAACTGGCTTTGAACTCACAGAAAACTGTTTGCCCTCTGCTTCCAGAGTGCTGAGAAGAAAGGCATGCATCACTACGCTGGCATGAGTGGTTATCCTAAGCCATTTTGCATTTCATAGTAATTGACATATGAATTGACATATGCATGCAAGTAGTCAATTATATAGTCTGTCATCATAGCCATCCTAGGGGTAATCACTTCTGGCTTCCTTGTTTGCATAAATGGAGATGTAGGGGTAGATGAACATCAATTAAGGAGATTGCCCAAGCCCAACTGTATCACAGACTATTACTCAGAACATATACTTTCCTGATTTAATTCAATGGCACCTCCTTTGTTGTTATGTGACAAAGCAGGAGACAAGCAAGGAAGCACTCGGTTCCTAGGTTGCTATGGTATCTAGTGTTGCTACCACCTTCTCGATGTGTTGGTTTCCTCATTGTCCTCCTATAGAGCTTCATAAACAGTCTTACAGAACATAAACCTATTTCTAAGAGTTTGATTCTTGCTTACATTTTTTGTTTGTTTAAAATATGTAGAAATTCGTCATAGAACTAGACACTACGTCCAGGCAAGGCCCAACTTTTCTAGTTTCCCAGAGTTTTTCAGCAAAGACTAAGGCTGTTTCCCCATATGCCTTTGGGAGGCCATGTAAGAGCAAAACCATGGATCTGGAATAAGACAAGTGACCTGTGTTTGTTGTTGTTATTGTTATTGTTGTGTTTGTTTGTTTGTTTGTTTCTTCTTGTAACAAAATCTATGGTGAAAATTTTTTAAACAATGATAACATTTTCAAGTACATAAAGGATTCAGAGTTAAAACTTTTATTCTGTGGGTCATTGTTATGTCATATATAGAAGAAAATGCTACTTACCATAAGGTTAAATACAATGTAACATATTATGGGATGTGTTTTTTGATACAATGTGACAGTCTTCCAATGCTGCTTTAGTCCTCAATGAAGGCATAACAAGACAGATTCTGATCAGGACTGCTCCAGCTCACTGAGATCGGGTGGGTCATTTCTGAGTCAATAGCATTCTCTGTATTCAAGTCACTGTAGGTGTTTACTTTGGGAGCTGACTCACTCTCCAGTAGAAATCATTAATTTGGAAGAAAAATCGAGGCTCAACATCCTAAAGCCCCCATTGCAACACAGAAAGCTCTGTCCCAGCTGGACTGCCACAGCCAGGCCACTTAATTCCTTCTCCATCATTTGACAAAGAACAAATTTAAGGTGAGGGACTTAACCTAGAATTGATTTTTGCATCACTGGGGCAAACCAAGAATCTGTTCCCAATGTTTCACCTAGACAGGAAAGGCAATGCGGGCACCAAGTGAAACTTTGCACACATCACATATTCATTAGGAAAATTACAGTTAAGGAATGTGCATGTAACAATAAGAGACTTTAGTGAAAAATGGTTTGCATCTTTAATAGAATGTGCAGTACATAAATGCTTACACAGAAGACTTAAAGTTTTATTTCTCATTCCCTCTTTGGTTCTTATGGCTTTTGTTTGAATGATCATTTGCATGTTTTTAGAAAGTTTGTGTGTGTGTGTGTTTGTGTGTGTGTGTGTTCAGCTATGTATAGTGGCTAATGGACAACCTTGGGTGTGTATCCTAAGGGAGCATTCATCTTGGCTTTTGAGATAGCGACTCTCAGTGCCTAGAATGAATCCAGGACTCTTGTTTCCTCAGTACTGGGACGGGGCTGCACCATCAAGCCTGACATTCTCATGTGATTGTCAGGACCTTGGGTCCTAATGCCTGCAAACAAAGCACTTTATTGCCTGAGCCAAATCCTGCACCCCTGAGATAAATTTCTTTATGATTTAGTTTCATTATGTGCTTGATTTGTGTGCCTAGTTTGTGCACATGTAACATAGAATGTAAAAATTTCCCTAACGCAAAAGATGCCATGAATGAAAAAATACCTACATATACACATATATACATTTCATATATATATATATATATATATATATATATATATATATATAACAACCATCATACTTGTCAAGTTCTCATCTGTGTTAATATTCATCTCCATTTCATATCATCACATTGCATGCTTGAAAAAAGATTAACTCTTCATTTTTTCCTCCTTTTTTAAATCCCCTTAAAACTGAAAAATCATTCTCTAAATAACTTCCAAATCCCTAACAAATGTTGTTCCCAGACATATGTCACAAAGCTTTCCTTGTTCTGTCTTTCAGACGGTCAAGCCCATGGCTTGATGTCCCCATATGATCAACAATGGTCAATCAGTCCAACCTAAATCATCACACATCCACCTGACACATGAGCAAGTAACTGTGTGATCAACATTAGTTGAGTATGTATTAATTGGAAAAAATCTATTGACCACCGTGTCTTTCTCGGGTACCAGTATTTGCATGCTTCACAGACAGTAATGCCTTCCTGTCAATGGATCTGTCCTCTCTTGGAGACAAAATGATTACTGAAGACCCGAGGAAGGTAATAGATGGAATTTTCTGACTGGAAATGTTTTGCTACTGAGAAAAATCACTGCCTTTAATATTTGGCATAGCAAAATATCCCCATATGTTCCTAGTAGGAGGTCCTGCAGAACCCCATAATAATTAAACAGATTCTGAATTTGGTTTCCATGTGTGGAGGCAGCCATAGAAAAGAATATGTCCAGGGATTCATTAAAGATGACTGTTTCAGAACTGCTTGCTTTCTCCCAGTGCTGTGGTACACAGTAAACCAGTTAGAAAATGGAGCATCGTTCTGTCAGTGTGAGTTTAGAGGATTAGAAATGTCTCAAGGGTGAAGGCCAAAAGCCAGGGTCCCAGTGATAGATCCCAGGCAAATCACTGATCCTTTCTTGGTGCTGTAATTATTATCTATACTAAGATAGGTTTGACCCTTTGTAATCTCTGTAGGACTTGTCTCATAAAAATGATTTAATTACTGTATGTTTATTGCTTGATCCAGTGGCAGGGCAGGCACAGAATCCTGATATTTCACTTGCTGCAGGCTTCACTCAGGGGAAAGAAGATAAGCTTTAATCCAAATGGGTTCAAAATCACAAATGAATTCTTAAGAAGACACCCAGATACTGTGCAGAAGAACTCTGTCAAAGTGTGTGTGTGTTTATGAGAGAGAAATATCAGGAGTTCAAAACTAATTCTCTTTCTGCTTTTTAAATTGTATGGGTGTTTGCGCACACGTGTTTTTGCACATGTGTGTGCATGCATATTTGTGCATGTCCATGGGTCTTTGTTTGTGTTGTGTGTGTGTGTGTGTGTGTGTGTGTGTGTCTGTGTGTGTTGGGCTAAGAATAAAACATGAATCAGGATGTTTTTATAACCTTATAGACCTATGAAGACATAGGTCTACTGTTCCCACAATAATAATAAATCATAGTGGAATTAAATATCCACTTATAAATTTCAAAATTTCTTGCACTAATAGGTTTACGCCTCTGGTTGAATATGCAGTAACCAACCAGCGGAACAAAAGCTTGCAACTGCATGATCATGTGACAAGTCTTTGCCTGGTGGTTTGAGCACAAAAGGAAATACCTTGACTAGTATTTTAACAATTGTTAGAGTGATGTTACCCAATCCAAAACCATGGATGGTAAAAAAAAAAAAAAAAAAAAAAGACATTTGAAAAGAGCGTATATAAGTAGCCGTAGGACAGTTTGAAAAACAACATAGGTTCTTTAAAGTTTAATTTCATTAGTTACAGTTTAAGGTATGTGACACAAGCCATGGTGGGTTTGTGGGTTTGTAGAAACTGAAGAGTTGCTGGAGTGAAGCGTATATGTGTGTATATATATATATATATATATATATATATATATATATAATCACCCACAGTTCCCCTAGTATTTGGCCACAGTAACTACATTCTGCTTTACAGCATGAATCATACAATACACTGTATTTCATGAGATCCTTATGCCAAGACTGTTCTGCACACAGCATCTGACATAATCTACACAGATATTCTCATTAACCTACACGCGATAAGTCCTCTCACCCTCCTCTCTCCTCTTCTGTTCCTCCCTACGGTTGACATTTTCACCATTTCTACTCTATATTTAAATTTTAATAATTGACTCCACATGGAAGGAAGATCTTACAATATCTCTGTATCTCTGTTTGGACTTGTATATTTAAAAAAATTATATTTTTAATGGCTAAATAACTGTCCCTTGTAAGCATAGCCCATAACTCTTCGGCAGATTGTTTACGGATCGTGGCTATTTGGAACAAATCTACAGTGAGAACAAAAGCCAAGAGACCCTGTCAGGTGGCAATGACCTTTGTTTAATTTCTGTATCCATGGGGAGCGTTGGGTAACACACAGACCAACATTGCAACATTGACACCTTTAGACGACTCAGTGTTTCTCCACACATCTCCCAAGAGTGTCCAGGCCATGTTCCCACCATGGCTAGGTTCTCCCCTTCACCTTCTATACATCCAAACAAATGCAGGGAATTGTACCCAGTACTCTGTGTCTTGTTACCTATCTCTGATTTGTGTGTTCTTTGCAGAAGTATACATTCAGGAGGTTTGCTCTGACTTTCTCACAATGGAGCAGTACGAGTCTTTACCAGTCTTGACCATTGGCTCCTTGCCTATTAGATGGTTGACAAATGTTTCCCTACTTGTAAACTGCCCCCTTATTTATTTGCTGTAAAGCTTTCAGACTGGTTTACTGCATACTTTTATAGCCTCAAATGTTGATGTGATTTTTTTTTTAAAGACGAGGCCGATACCTAGGAACATCTCTCTGTGTTCTCTGTTAGTGGGTTTATTCTCTTATGGTCAGGACTTTTCTTCACTCTGTACTATTCTGTGGCTGACCTGATAAGAGTCTGCCCTTCCTATAAGTTATGCATAAATCCAATCGTTCCAAACAAGATTTACTAGAGAGATTGTCCTTCACCGTTGTGTCTTTTAGACACCTTTGCAAAAAACAAAATTAGTTGAACATGTGAACTTAGAGTGATGACTGGATTGGGTTTTCTCACTGGTTTTGGCCCCTCTGTCTGTCTCTCTGTCCATCTGTCTGTCTGTCTGCCCATTTGTTCATCTGTCTGTCTCGCTGTGTGTGCTTTTTGTCTCGTGTACTTGTTTTTTTTTTTGTTTTGTTTTGTTTTGTTTTTTCTGGAGCTGGGGATCGAACCCAGGGCCTTGCGCTTGCTAGGCAAGCGCTCTACCACTGAGCTAAATCCCCAACCCCTCGTGTACTTTCCTAAGTACCTCTCTAGACTCTCTTTGAATGGTGATGGGGTTTTACAGCTGTTGTTTGTCACTTCCCTTATCACAAAGGTCTGTAGCATTTTTGCTAGTGCTTGTGGGAAGTGTGTCTACAGCTCTGTTCAGATGTCCATCATGCAGTGAGCCTGGTTCACAGAGCTGTCAGACTGCAAGCATCCATCCACCTTTCCTTTTTCCTTGCTAATGGCTAAAGACTGGCTAGCCATTGACATCGCCCAGAACTGGGCTGCAATGAATGAATATTCTACTTCTCATATTTTATGACGTCCATGTCAAAATTTTATCACGTGAAATCTGAATGTACTTTCCCATCTTTGTCTCATATTAATTTGTCCCTGTAAAACGTATTTACAAACCCTCTGCTTCTTTAAATAAATCGATATTGCCGTGTTTTAAACAGATCCAATTTCGGTGGAACAAATAAAATATCTGAAAAAAATGGAGACCCAACAAACTGATATCAACTCTAGCCATGGGTTACTGTAAACTTGGACTCTGTTCACCAAGTATAGTTTATTTATAATATGAAATTATCATAATTTCATATTATAACATAATAATAATTATTTATAATAATGTCATCATCAAGGTGTATGAGAGATTCTAATGTGGACCTTCCAGCACTTTCTCAAGTGTATCTGTGGTACTTATCTGCAGCTTCAAATATGGGAAAGGATGAAGAGCTCTATTTAGATTGTGTGTCTTTCCCATGTCCCCACCCACATCCAGCCTTTAAATGCCCTCCAGGGATGAACTCTGTTAAGCGATCTAGATAAGGAAGAATTAAGGTTTACATTCCAAGCTGATTGGCAATGGGGCGTGGGGAGATGTTCAGTATATTGCTGGGAAGTTAGCTGCTTCTGGAACTTTACTTTCTTTGGTTTGAGAACGCTTTATATAAACAACACATTTCAATGTGAAGATGGCACTTTGCAGGCCGCGAACATAATGAAAGGTTTGAAGTGACACAGGTCAAAAAATAGGACACAGAATGAAAATGTTCTCTTGAACCAGATTCGTCGCTAACACCTCCTGACAACGTGAAAACAAAACTCATTAAAACCAAATGAAGGCTTCATTTTTAAAGCATTTGAAAAACCTTTGGTGGGGAAAAACCAGTCATGAACAAAAGATCAACACGTTCTCCTTTGAAATGACTATCGGGAGTGAATACCGCTACATGATGAGAAGCTCCGGAAATAGCAAGGTTTTAAATATTTAGGGATCTAGGAACCTTTTCAGAATTATTTATTTTCGTATCTTCTCTGAGTGTTTGCAAAAACACTCGAATCCATAAAACCTCCTATGAAGTATTTACAGGTTCCTACTCTGACCTGTTGCTAATGGTTCTGATTCTAGGCTTAAGGATGCCACCTTGAAGATTATGTGTTGTGCGTGAGGGATTCTGTTCTCAAAACCATGAGTGTTCTGCTCCAGCCATTCCTTCAGATACACCCGCTTAGGTATCATTTTAAGAGTACATTGCCCTAAAAATAAACACCCAATGTTCCCGTTACCATGACTAGCAATATTTTATGTGCTATTTTCTTGGACGACAAAAGGTTGATAGACTGTATGTGTGACTAAATTGAGATAATGTTCAGCATGCTGTGCCCAGCAAAAGTGGAAATGGGTTCTTCAGAGCAAAGAGGCTGAAGCTACGGAAGTTAAAGCGGCGGTTCTCCTCTGCTCTCTCTCTCTCTCTCTCTCTCTCTCTCTTTTTTTTTTTTTTATTAACTTGAGTATTTCTTATTTACATTTCGAGTGTTATTCCCTTTCCCGGTTTCTGGGCCAACATCCCCCTAATCCCCCCCTCCCCTTCTTGATGGGTGTTCCCCTCCCCACCCTCTCCCCATTACCGCCCTCCCCCCAACAATCACGTTCACTGGGGGTTCAGTCTTAGCAGGACCCAGGGCTTCCCCTTCCACTGGTGCTCTTACTAGGATATTCATTGCTACCTATGAGGTCAGAGTCCAGGGTCAGTCCATGTATAGTCTTTAGGTAGTGGCTTAGTCCCTGGAAGCTCTGGTTGCTTGGCATTGTTGTACATAAGGGGTCACGGGGCCCTTCAAGCTCTTCCAGTTCTTTCTCTGATTCCTTCAACGGGGGTCCTGTTCTCAGTTCAGTGGTTTACTGCTGGCATTCGCCTCTGTATTTGCTGTATTCTGGCTGTGTCTCTCAGGAGAGATCTACATCCGGCTCCTGTCGGTCTGCACTTCTTTGCTTCATCCATCTTGTCTAATTGGATGACTGTATATGTATGGGCCACATGTGGGACAGGCTCTGAATGGGTGTTCCTTCTGTCTCTGTTTTAATCTTTGCCTCTCTATTCCCTGCCAAGGATATTCTTGTTCAGGGGCTGGGGATTTAGCTCAGTGGTAGAGCGCTTGCCTAGGAAGCGCAAGGCCCTGGGTTCGGTCCCCAGCTCCGAAAAAAAGAACCAAAAAAAAAAAAAAAAAAAGGATATTCTTGTTCCCCCTTTTAAAGAAGGAGTGAAGCATTCACATTTTGATCATCCGTCTTGAGTTTCATTTGTTCTAGGCATCTAAGGTAATTCAAGCATTTGGGCTAATAGCCACTTATCAATGAGTGCATACCATGTATGTCTTTCTGTGATTGGGTTACCTCACTCAGGATGATATTTTCCAGTTCCAACCATTTATCTATGAATTTCATAAAGGCATTGTTTTTGATAGCTGAGTAATATTCCATTGTGTAGATGTACCACATTTTCTGTATCCATTCCTCTGTTGAAGGGCATTTGGGTTCTTTCCAGCTTCTGGCTATTATAAATAAGGCTGCGATGAACATAGTGGAGCACGTGTCTTTTTTATATGTTGGGGCATCTTTTGGGTATATGCCCAAGAGAGGTGTAGCTGGATCCTCAGGTAGTTCAATGTCCAATTTTCTGAGGAACCTCCAGACTGATTTCCAGAATGGTTGTACCAGTCTGCAATCCCACCAACAGTGGAGGAGTGTTCCTCTTTCTCCACATCCTCGCCAGCATTTGTTGTCACCTGAGTTTTTGATCTTAGCCATTCTCACTGGTGTGAGGTGAAATCTCAGGGTTGTTTTGATTTGCATTTCCCTTATGACTAAAGATGTTGAACATTTCTTTAGGTGTTTCTCTTTAGATGCATTCCGGTGTCAGGCTTGTACTCTGGCTTGTACTCCACCCGCCCCAAACATTCTGCCATGAAAAAGCCACAGCACTGCATTCTGTCGCGACTCTCATCCTATCTCCCAATGGCTAATTTTAAAAAATAATTTATCTTACGTGTGTGGGTGTGCGGGAGCCACATCCCCTGGAACTGGAGTTACAGACAGTTGTGAGGTGACACATGGGTGCTGGGATTTGAACCCGAGTCCTTTGGGAAACCAACCAGTGCTCTTAACCACTAATCCATGTCTCTAGCCTCTGCTTTGATTGTTTTTTAATTGGATATTTTATTTATTCACATTTCAAATGTTATCCCCTTTCTCCTTTCCCTTCTCCATGAACTCTGCTTCTGTGAGGATGCTCCCCCACCCACCCACCTACTCCCTCCCAACTCCCCGCCCTGGCACTCCCCTACACTGGGGCATCAAGCCTTCACAGGACCAAAGGCCTCTTCTCCCATTGATGTCTGACAAGGCCATCCTCTGCTACATATGTGGCTTTAAACATGAGTCCCTCTTTGTGTACTCTGGTTGATGGTTTCGTCCCTCAGAGCTCTGGGGTGGGAAAGGGGGCAGGGGAGTCTGGTTGGCCAACTGTATTACGACAGACACTTGAATCACTTCACTCATCACATTTGTCTGGCACAACCCAACCCTCACAGGAAGCGAACCTGTCTCTCCTCATCAGAGTGCCTGTCTCTAGCTAGGTTACTTAAGCCAGAGAGGTCAGCATCACAGCAAGGAAGACTATTCAAGTGGTGTTGAAATCTGCATATTCCCCTGAGAAATTAGTGTTTCTTTCTGTCCGCTTTTCTGAAGCCATCCCTGTTTATCCATTCACTTGTGCCTGTGAAGATGCCATAGGAAGTCCTTACCAGCAAGTGCTGCAAAGGTTCAGCCATCCTACTTTTGTCTTGGGTTCTTGTTGCTTGGTGAAAGGCCTTTCCTTTCAGACGGGGGCCAAATTTCTCATGGGACATCTTGTCACCTTTTCCAGCTTTCCTTCTTTATGTAAATGACTGGACTTGAATGGATCCTTCTCATTGGAAATTAACGCTGTATATTCATTTCCCATTCACTAGAAACGCCCCAAGGCTGCATACAAGCTAAAACAATAGAGAGATAGGTATTCTGTGCTTTCTACACGCTCTCTGTGGATAATAATTTGGTGATTGTCACTTCTCCTTAGAGGTGATTCTTGATCACTTTAGAATCTTAATGAGCCATTTAGCGAGTTTCTGAAAAGAATAGCAAAATCAAATTTACATAAGAGTTTTTCAAAAGGCATGTATTTCCCAGTATATGTCCGTCACAATTGTCATTGCTGTGAATAATTAACATCTGTAGAGAACTATCCATTTAAAAATTTATTTTTAATGTGTGTGTGTGTGTGTGTGTGTGTGTGTGTGTGTGTGTGTGTGTGTGTATTTGTAGACTGAAATGCTGTTCACACAGGAACCAGGAGAGAGGCTTTTCTAGAGCACCAACTATTCTTAAGCACTGAGTTGGCTCCCCATGCCAATCATCTAGACCTATTTTTAAGTATATATATATATATACATATATACATATATATATATTTCAAATTGCTAATAATTTCATTAAAATTCCATAGAACTTTTTGATGTTCCTTATCTAGAATTTAATTAAGAATTATCTATATAGTTTCTAAACATGTTTCCATATTTTAACTTATCTTGTCTACGTGTGAACACTCCGGTCACTGCTAAAGACGGGAAAATGTATCTACTTTTAAAATGCAATGGGGTTGGGGATTCAGTTCAGTGGTAGAGCCCTTGCCTAGCAAGCTCAAGGCCCTGGGTTTGGTCCTCAGCTCCGAAGGAAAAAAAAGAGACAAAATAAAATGCAATAAAAGTATTAAAGTGTTTAATATTTAGTGAGGAAAGAAGTTTTGAGAAGTACAATTTTAAAATAGCTAGATTTATATTCGTGGACATTGGGAATTTTACTGGATACTCTTTTTTTTTTTTTTAATTTTTTTAAGGACAAGTGTCATGTAGCCCAGGTAGGCTTTAAACTTACTACGCTGCTAAATTGACCTTGACCGTTCACATTCCTACCTTCGCCTTGCAGTTTCTGGAGTTAGAGGTGTATGTGTTCTGCCACAGTCATCGCCGAGCAGTACAACAGACCAGGTGATTTTTAGAGTTTTCACTTTATCAATGGAAATTGGTTTCTTCAAATGTACTCGATGGGATATGAAAAAGAAGTGTCATGGCTATACATTGGAGAGCTAGAATAAGGGAGATGCTTACTTATTTTTATAATGTTTAGAACATTTCTGTACTAAAAGTTAAAAAGGGATTAACTATGGCCCTGCCCTGTTCTCAGGCCCCTTAGTCAGTGTCACCGATACCCAGGGGCAGTGCATTTTTACCCTCTGTTTAAATCTGTTAATTTTTTAAACCAGCCTGCCTCCATCTGTAGGCAGGCATAGCTTGTCACAGTGAACAAGTATAAATCTTCCTCATACAAAATTTTGCCTTTATTTTGCTTGTTTGTCACCTTGATACAGTGTAGCAGTAGCTATGGGCAAAGGACCTCTGCTGGGCATGTCCCTCGCATCTTCGTTTGACTGGCAGCGTGATATGAAAGACCCCTTTCTGAAGCAATCTCCTACAATGTGATGTGTACTCAAATGTTTTTCTAATTTAAATATTAACTTAAAATATCATATAAGCTAAACTTCAAAGACTTATGCATGATGGGGAGAAACTTAAGATTCTCCATGCAGCTCTTGGGTGGGCGGCAAGGCATGGTGGCATCAGCCTGTGGTCCCACTATGCAGTATGAGGGACATCTGAGCTAGGCTGTTGGAGACCAAGTCAGGAAAGGTCGCAAAACCCCCACCTCAGTAATCAAGTCAGAGTTAACGGAAAAGAAGCACAAAAATGTCCAACCATTTCCCTGACTTGAACTTCCATACAGCCCCACATTCCCATAAAATCTTTTCCTTTCATCTCACTGTGATATAAATTATAGAAAATGCTTTGCCCTAGTTTCAGAAATACCTATTAAGCTGTTCCTACAGCATATAGCATTGATCATTTACTTGTCCCCTTTAGTAAATACTAAAAAAAGCATTTTTGAAAAATACATTTTCTAAAAACCTTGAGCTCTCATTATTTACAAATAGCGTCACCATTCAATGTTCTCTGATCGAAATTCATCTTAACTTCTTCGTGGGTTAAAAACGGAGTAACCTCCAGGTTCTAAGAAGATTCAGCTTTTCATTTCAAGAGTTACTTAACAATGAGGACTGAAGCCTAATTATGTATAGTTTTACATCCTGGATAATAAAGGTGTCTTCAATGTTAAAGCCTCTCAGAATTTTATTTATAAGATAACTTGTCTTTAAAATTTAAATTTTATAGTTTTAGTGTCTTCTCTTAAAATTTATTTATAAGAAATTTTTCCTTTAAGAATATGGCCCCTAGAGAATAGAGCATGATCTCGTGGGTGGCTCCAGACCTGTGACAGTATGGCCAGAACAGACTGGAATCAGTGGGTCATTGGAAAGGATGGCATGAATTCAGGAGGGATTGGGAGTTGAGAAGAAGGATTTGGGAAGAGTTTACAGGGAGGATTGGGGAGTGCCTTTATGTATGAAATTCTCAAAAGCTTAATAGAAATGTTCTGTTAAACAAAATAAAAATATGAAAACCTAGTTTGAAGCATGAGTCAGGGACTGTGAGGTCTTGATTGGCATCTTTGTTTATGCCCCAATATATTATGAATTGAGTAACGTATTCCCATCTTTGTTGTGCAGTTTTCCGACCTTAGTTTATAAGATATGTAGGTAGTCTTGACTTGCTAAAACTATGTGGCAGAGCATGGGCCTTTCCCTCTTATAATGGTCCATTCAGTTGCTCATAAGGGAATAGAACAGATAGCCTGTGAAACGCAACCTTTTTTTCTATAAACCAAGACACACTCACTTATCTGGATTTGATTAATTCCTCATTGCTTCTACGTACACTCTGCTTTCTGATTAATTGAGCTGTCTCCTCACTAATTTCTCAGACTTTAGTTTCTTTATTCTTTTGAGAAATACTTTAAGTACCACAAAACTAATGACAATTTATTATACTTACTATGGTAGTTAGGATACTGTAGTGTTAATGTGATTGTAAAATAATTATGATTTTTCAGAATAAGAATGAACAAAAGTAATAATGTGGATGAGTACAATTAATGGAATAATGTTTTACTCCTAGATTAATTACAAAGCCGATTTTGTTCACTATATTAAAATTGAAATTTATATGTGTATGTTCTTAATTAGTAATACAGAATCCTCAAAATTATACATATAGATTGAAGATAACCTTTGTACAAATAAGTAAAAATAAATGAAAAATACTCATTCAAGTTCAATATTCTTGAATATTTATTAAGCACAATGAAATGAATTGATTTTATGGACATCTTAATTATTGAATATAACATAAAAATTAGAAAATTCTCATAGTACATTTTCAGATAAAGATCAGTTCTTTTATAAGTGCCCCAGGCTATAGAGTCATGGCATCACCACAATCGTGATATGAAATTGTATCAGACTATATACATTGCATTATTAGAGACTGAATAGATAATGGAAATGTTGAGATGAGTTGGTTTGAGGTAAGGTCAATGACGTCAAATTCTGGGCTATCCAAAGTGAACTCTATTACGAACCCTACTGAGGGATTGGGGATTTAGCTCACCGGTAGAGCACTTGCCTAGCAAGCACGAGACCCTAGGTTCAGTCTCCAGCTCCGAAAAAGAAAAAAAAAAGAAAAAAAAAAAAAAACCGGACAAACAAACCCTACTGAAACCAATCTCTCTTTAACCACACAACACCAGTGCAAATAAATAGTGTTGCTGCAAAGCATGGATTATAAGAATTGCAAACCCCTGGGTCGATGTCATGCCCACACACAAACCTGAACGTGCTTGTTGTTGTCTATGGTTGCCCCGTGTGTGTTTGTAGTTCGCTGTGTATTTGAATACAAACTCTTGTGCTCTAACAATTAGAGAACCTAAGTTGGGCTCCCAGGTAACAGGAGCTAAATTAGAGTTCTAAGTGCAGAGAGCTATCGGGAGATGTCCTCAGGGCCGAGCACTGTACGAACATAGGGAAAGAAAGATGGTGACCATTGAAGACCTCCAAATACCAACTTTAACAGGTCTCTAGAACGAGAGAAAGAAAATATTTCCCAAACTGTGGCAATGGATCATCTTCTCAGTTGGTAGCCTAAATCAAATTCTCGTGAGGTAAATGTGAAATAAATACCCCGTGGAAACGAAATTGTTTTAAACAACTGAACAAATTGTTCGTTAATCCTTATGGGCTGCAAGGACCGGGCAACCCATATAATTTAACAAAGAACGTGCAACCAACCGAAAATTCGTATTTAAAACATGGAGCAGAGAGAGCTGAAAGGGATAGACATTTAAATACAGAGTATAATTTTCTAGAGTATTTCTTTTCTTAAAATGATAAGTAACTGTTGGAAGGAATTTGGAAAGGGTGTTAGAGCTCTCAGCCAGGCTAAGCGTGGAGACCTCAGGGAAATAATGAGATGCCCCCTTGTCGCACACAGTGGCTGGTGGAGCAAAAGTAACGGAGCAAAGGCTAACAGGAAAATAATCACTTGAGCAGTACCTGCAGTGGAGCCCATGTTATTAAGTGAAAAAAGGTTTTTTAAAAGGGGAAGGGTTGGGGTTGGGGATTTAGCTCAGTGGTAGAGCACTTGCCTAGCAAGCGCAAGGCCCTGGGTTTGATCCTCAGCTCGAGGGGGGGAAGGGGAAAGGGGGAAGGGGGAAGGGGGGAAGGGGAAGAAGGGGGAAGGTTGGGAAGGGGGGAAAGGGGGAAGGGGGGAAGGGAGGGAAGTGGGGGGAGTGTTTGGACTGAATTAAAATTCAAGACCTGAGGGGGGAGGAAGTGGAAGGGACAAACAGATGTGAGTTAAATACAAAATCATGAGCTGAGCCTAGAGGGGTGGTTCTGTACTTAAGAGCTCTTGCTGCTGTTGCAGAGGACCCCATGGTTAGCTCAGAGCCACATGTAACTCCAATTTCAGGCAATCAGAAACCTTCTTCTGGTTTCTACGTGCACCTGCACACACAAACGCCCACGCCCACATGCCCACGCATAAGCACACACACGCATGCACACAGACCTAATTAAACAAACGTCAAAGAAATAAAAGGACAGAAAGGTAAACATTGCCTGAGAACTGAATATTTAGGAAGCTCGAATGGCCATAGTAACATCTGAGGAAATAGAAGCCGTGGAAAGTCGTCTATGATGCATGAGTTAGTCCTTATGATAGAAAGATCAATCTATGGGAAAGACAGAGTTTCTCAATTCACCAAATTTACTTAAACAAAATTAGAAGGAATAGAAAATGATAAATACACACACAAACACACACACACACACACACACACACACACATATATATACACACATACATATATACACACACACACACATATACGTGCATACACACATACACACATGCACATACACATACATATATATTTGACTTTCTTTTCATGACAAGTGATGAGTTGACAGAGACAAGTGGGGATACTGAAGATGAACGGTCATTTCAGTCAACAGAACTTATGTGCACGTGGTTCAAAGGTTATCCCAGAAGTGGCTCCACACTGATTCAAAGAGCTCAGGAAAGTGTATCAAGAGTTACATTTAGCTGAAACATAAGTCACTAGTAACTCAAAAGGATAATAGTTATTATACATTGCATGTACTCTGAACACAGCACCAAGAATCCAGGAGAAAGGATAAAAAGTTTCCAGTTCTATGACAGTTAAAACAAAACTGTATTCGTGAAAAAAATCAAGGAGACGAATTAAGAAACTACAAAGAACATGTAGGATGTTTCGAACAAATAATGCTGGAAGCAGAAATACCAAAGTTTGTGTCACTGGCCTGAGGCAGGACATAAAAAGAAATTTACAAAGTAGATCATTATGTAACCGATTACAACGTCCATATCCCATATCGACAACATTGATGGACATAAAGCTATAAAAAGAACAAGTTCAAAACAAGGTTTATGTAGTGCTTAAAATTATAAAGACGAGAGAGAGAGAGAGAGAGAGAGAGAGAGAGAGAGAGAGAGAGAGAGAAATAAACCAGGCTAAAGATAAACTGTAAAAAAAACTATGATTGTTTGGCTATGGAGATTAGTTGGGACTGGCCACCAAGTCAGAGGACCTGCATTTAACACCCAGAGCCATGTAGTGAATGGAGACATCGAACTTCCTGAAATTTAACTTCCTCATGTTCCATGGAGGGTACACACACAGACACACAGACACACACACACACACAGACACACACACACACACACAGACACACACACACCACCCACTTGCATATACACAAGCATAGACAAATCTACATTAGTGAATTATATAAAACAAACAATTGACATGCCTTCAAACAGGTAAATACATCAAACACATTTTCCAATATATATAAGGAAAAAAACAAAACTGGCAATTATCAATTTCACCTATGTAGTGAGCTTTATCATTAAAAGTATGGATATGTAGAAATAATATTGGAGTCTTTACCTTGTGGTGCCCATGAATGACTGAATTGATGAAATCTGGTGGGTTGCTTTTAACAAATCGAAACATAGCAACAAAAGAAACAGATGTGAGTAATCCCTTGCAATAACCAATTGCCTTGTGGTGACAAAAAAATAAAAAATCCCAAGCACGCAAATATTCCTGTTGAATCCTATTGGATGCTTCAGAAAGGAATGGCAACCTTCTGCAAGGTGTAAACCATGAACCTTATCACAAAGAAGGGAACTCATCCCAGGTGACTGACTATGTGAGCATAGTGTCACCCTGATGCCAGAATTCAACCAGGCCATGATGTTCACAGAGGAACTGTTGAAAGCAATGCTCTGAGATGTGGACAGGATGCTTTTGCTGGTATCGTTTCTGACGTGTATAGTTAGCGCCTTTTCCTTATTTTTGCATGGCCTTCTTTCGCTTGGCTCTGTTTATCATCTGTTTTCCAGAAACCTGATAATAATCATGCTGATGTCTGAAGTGGCATGCTACAGATCAGATGACTTGCTTCCATGAATGCAGGACATATTTAATTAATTAATTAACTAATATTACATCCCGAAAGAAGTTTCCCCTGTGTCCTCATCTCCCAACCCCTCCTCTACCTCTCCTTCCCCATCTCCACTCCTCCCCTTTTCTCTTTATAAAAGGGCAGGCTTCCCATGGGCATCAAGCAGCCATGGCATATCAAGGTGCAGTAAGACAGGGCACACCCTCTCCTATTTAGGCTAGACTGGGCAACCAAATAGAAGTACAAGTTTCCAAAGACAGGCAACAGAGTGACAGACAGCCCCTCAAATGCAGGAAATTTTAACATACAGAAATTTATGTTATCCACATGAAGATAGAGACTGGAACTGTCCTTACATATTAAATGCTTGGAAACACACACACATACACACACACACACACACACACACACACACACACAGAGAGAGAGAGAGAGAGAGAGAGAGAGAGAGAGAGAGAGAAACAGCCATTGTCTTATATTGGATGCTATGTTGTAGGTGGCATCTGCTGCGATAATTAACAGAGTCTTTACCTGCCTACAGACTGGGAGTTCCTTATGGTCTCCTTGTAGTAACACTGGAGTGCAATGAAAGATTTAAGAAGCATGGCCTCAAGAGACACCCTTTAGCTTATCTGAGACCATTGTCTTACTGAAGGGAAGCCAGGTAACCCAGGCGAACACTACTAGGCAAGCTGAGAGGGAAAGCATTGTAGCTGTGGAAATTTGAAAAAAAAAAAAAAGCACTCCCAAGATGCAAAGGGTCCCATGAAGGAAGCTTCATGGCTAAAGATTCCTGTGTGCAAGCCTACTTTATTACCCTGTTATACTTTGACAGGAGTTGATATGAACAGATGATTTTGTGGACTTTACAATAATGAATTAACATTAGAAAGCATCGTTCATTTTATTATTTTCACATTGACATTTTGATGTAGGATGCATGACAGGAGGATTGAAGAGAGTGGATGCTCTTAGGATCCTATGGCTATGCTTTTTTTTTTTTTTGTTACATGTATCTGGTAGGTAGACTCTATTGAATGTATGTGAGCCTTCTCTGGCAATGTATTTGGTTACATAGACCCCTGACAGGCTGCCATTTTCACTTGACGCCTTTGTAAGATAAAGGGGACAGAACCCTAATGTTGGCATTGCCCTTTGTAAAGAGGTACAACATGCCCCACTCTGTGAAGAATGAGGGCGTGGCCACTGCCCTCAGAGCTTCACAATCTCTTCATCTTCTAAAGTTTTGTTCATGTTGAAACAAATCCATCAGGAAGGGCTTTGGAGATAACCACCAGGTACTTACTTCATAGGCCTCTAACTCCCATCGTCTTTCTTTTGATGATTGTTGTTGTTTGTTTCTTTGAGGCAAGGTTCCACTCTGTAGCCCAGGCTAGCTTGTATTTTACCACATAGCCAAGGTTGGACCTAAACTCATGCATTACCTTCACCTCCCTAGTTATGGGATTTCAAGAATGAGCCACCAGTTGGGGGCCCATTTTCTTCACCAAACAAACTTAATCCTTAGAATAGACAAGTAGATGTTACATACATGTCAACTATTGTCAATACCAGATTTATTTATTGATTAATTCTGGGCAGAGTGGCAAATGTCTTAAATCCCAGCATTTGGGAAGAAGATGCAAGCTGATCTCTGTGAGTTCTAGGCTAGCCTGATCTAAATAGTGAGTTCCAGGACAAGTCTACTACTGAGACCCTGTCTTGGAGGACAAAAGGATTTCTTAAGCCATTTATATTCCCCCAGACCCCCAATATTTGTAGGCTGTCTCTCTTTCTTAAGACAGGGCCATATTATGAAGCCATGGATAGCCCAGAACTCATATTTAACCCATACTGACCCTGAACTTATGACAACCTTACCTCTGCCTCAGCTTCTGCTTCTGCCGAGTGCTGACACAATATACTAAAGCTCTTAAAATTCATAAATTTTTAGTTTTCTTACTGGAATGGAAAATATTTATTAAAGTGACCCAAAAATCTTTAAAGAAGAGGAGAACATCACACTTGGAGGAAAAAAATAGCTATATTGTGGGTTTATAATATACAAGATTTTTGTCTTAAAAAAATTCTTTCTCTCATAACAAAGCTGGAATTTCTGTGGCGATGACAGATTTGTATGTGGCATGCTGTGGTCGACTTCGGGAGCTATTCCTCAGAGACTGCTGCTGTTATTTTCTTGCCTTCCAAGAGTATTCCTAGAAGTCAAAGCTCTATGAAATTATTGCTGTATTGGCATCTCTAAAGTCATGGCTTTGCACAAGATAAAAGTCTGCGATGTCCAGTTGCCAGATCTGGGATCACTGCACAGAGAAAGATGAAAGTTTTAACACGATATTTACATGCATTGTAAAATAGTTTCTTCTCATTACATATTACTAATACATATACTAATAACATATACTAACATATTTACTAATAAAGTATATATATATATATTTGTAAAAGTTTAAAGGGCAGGTGATGCCTTCATGAGAAAATTGAATCAGACAATGAATTCAAGCATGCCCTTGGTTTTGAATAACTCGATAAAACTTCAAGATAGGTTCACCCTGCTTCTATCATCTGTACAAAAGGCAGGATGTTTCCTCCAAAAGGGCAACATGACTATTCAGGAACCTGTATTTCAGGCTTCCTAGAAGGAGACACGTATAAAGTAAATAAGACCCTTAAGTATCGTTTACTGAAGTTCGGATATTTTATGTATTTATGTTTCAAATATTATCACCTTCCCCCTCTCTCCAATACTCCCTTCCTCTGCTTCTGTGAGGATGCTCCCACTCACGCTCACCCACTCCCACTTCAACACTCTGGCATTATCCTACACTGGGGGGAAATAAGCCTTCACAGAACCAAGAGCTTTCCTTCCCATTGATGCTGGACAATGCCATCTCTTGGAGTGCCCCCTTGTTTACTCTTTGGTTGGTGGTTTAATCTCTGAGAGCTCTGGGGTATCTGGTTGGTTGATATTGTTGTTCTTCCTGTGGTGTTGCAAACCCCTTGAGCTTCTTTGGTCTTTTCTCTAAGTCCTATATTGGGGTCCCCTTGTTCAGTCCTATGGTTAGCTGCAACCATCCTCATCTGTATCAGCAGGGCTCTGGCAGAGCCTCTTAGGATACACCCATATCTGACTCCTGTCAGCAAGTACTTGAAGTTTGGGGGTGGGGGATGGGAAATGATTGTGCGATCCCAATGGGGATTTAAAATGTTTTCCAAATGACAATCTTTGTAGCATATCAACAGGTAAGAATGATAACTGATTCCTTGTTGAAGGAGACTATGGGAGACCCCTACATTAAACCATCATGACAAGTAGATTTTCCTCGGCTCATAACATACAAGCCTTCCTATAAGCCAGAAACTGTGCTCCCCACCCCTGGCCACAAGAGTATAATTCTGAATTTGAACAAAACTCTGCAAAATTCCTGCCTTTTCCCATAAACACTTAAGTGATGTTAGTAATTACTGTTAGAGACATTTATCTTAAAATAGTAAAGAAATCAGTTACTTATGCGAACATTTTTTTTTCTTCTCTTTTTTTTCAGAGCTGGGGACTGAACCCAGGGCCTTGTGCTTGCTAGGCAAGCGCTCTACCACTGAGCTAAATCCCCAACCCTTATGTGAACATTTTTGAGGGTTTTTTAAATCTGTTTTTTTCACCTTAATAAACACCAGCCAAGTTTCTTTAAAATTATGACAGTATTTATTGACTTATTTGTATGTGTGTATGTGGACAAGCACATGTCATGGTGACCTTGTGGAGGTCACAGAGTAACTTTACATTTAGATTCTCTCCTTCCAGTATGTGGGTCCCCAGGGGGCACTTACTCAGCTGTCAGGTTTGGCAGCAAATACCTTTATATACCCAGGCATCTCTGTGTGCCTTGTGTTTGTTTAAAGGCAACTATGCTGTAAATAGAGGACCCTGTCAGTAAATAATATAACGACTCTGATCCAAAGGTCAACCTTCTTACACAGCACTGTTCATATAATCTAACCGTATCTTGGACATAGCCATAATCCGAAACCCCTGAGTTTGCATTTTTAGTAGAGTATCGTCCCGTGTTTCATTGAAGATTCGGGGCCTATTTTCTCTGACTTCAACCTTTGTTCAATCTGAATATGCACCAGGGTCTGTAATTTCACACTGCAAGTCTTTCTGCTAGGTTTTCTTTGAGAACCCAAATTGAAAGTGAGAACGTTGTGTGGTGATGGCATCATTTATCCTGAACAACGGATGGGCGTGTTTATGCAGAATCATGTATCACCATAGAAAAGTGCACAGAAAAGGGGAAAACAAAGCCTCATAAGTCCCAAAATTTATGACCATATACAATTATCAAAAATTCATTCATGGAATAAGAGGGAAAGGCCCATGGTGGGAAGTAACACCATCCACCCTCTACACACTTTTTGGTTGTGAGCCTAGCCTTTAATGGCTGAGCCATTTCTCCAGTCCACACACACATACACACACACACACTTTTTAGAGCACAGACAAACAACCCACAGTAAGTCCTCCTCTAAAAGGCTGCCAAGTACCGGTTTGATGTAAAGCTGAAAAAATAATTCTGTATAAATCACTTCTAGGAACCGCTGCATCACAGTGATTCAAGGCCATTCACACGTGTAATAGACTCACATCTGTGGGACACAGGGCTTGATTTTACAATGGCACAATCTAATAGTGGAAATTTGTAATGAAGTTCAGGGTTGAGATGAATTGGAAAATCATAGCGTTTGCTGTTTGCCCATGAAATGTAGATGTAGCTGATGACCCCCCTACCAGCCTGGTCATCCATATAAAGTTTACTGTGTGTAACGAATATATATGCTAGAAATCTAATACGCCTTCAATAATTGAATTATACATTCATATTCAAGCAAGGAGGTTTTAATTACATAATCAAGGTATTTATTAAATTTGAATATTGAATTATAAAATATCACTGCTTCCTGTAAGAACTTTATTCTACTTCTTAAGTTGATTTGCATATTGAATACTTTTCTCTTGAAAGTTCACTTTAATTTTATTAAGTAGAAATTCTTAGGTTGTCAAAAGGCTGTAAAACATAATGTAGATTATTGTACAATATTTAGGGCAAAATAACATTTAAATGCAAATTGTTGGGCCTGTGAGTAAATGTGGCTCACTAAGTAAAAAGTCACCTGCCGTCAAGTCCCAAACCTACATGGTAGAGAAGGGCATTGGCTCCCATGAGCTATTCTCTATAACCACACATGTCCCATGACACATGAGCACATACAGGTGTGTGTCCACATGCAACCAGCAAATAGATACAATAAAACACGTATAAATATGCTAAATTCTTCACAAATATCTTGTTAGGAAACAAATGACCTATTACCGGATGATACAAAACAAAAATATCACCTGGGGCTTCTAAGGTGACATACGGAACCTCTTAGATATTCTGCAAAATTTGAAAAACAAATGTAACTTTTAACACTTCAAACTCCATGACTTAAACATGAGAGGTTACTTACATTATTATTTGATTCATTCTGGCAAAGCCATATAGACGATTCCACAGTAATTTCTTTTTAGTATGTGGTTTTATTTTATTTTCTATTTAGAAAATATAAACTGTGCAAAGACTTGATTATTGCTTTAAGAGAGCTTTGCTGTGGAGTTCTTCCGGGTCTGGACCTTGTTATGTAGGTGAAGCTGCGATTGAACTCGGGAGAATCTACCTCAAGACCTATATGAGGCTGTAGCTGTGTATGATGCATAATGTAAATGACAGATCTTCTGTTCTAAAGCACAATTTCATAGTGTTTGCATGTTTGGCTAGCTACTAAGTCTTCAGATTCACTCTACGATTTTGTATCAGGGTAAGGCCATTGGAAGCAGGTTGATCCTCAAATAAATTTTGGCACAGTTGATGGCGTCAACAGAGCGGGGCTTTCTGCGCTCAGACGCCTTCTAGCCGAGCTGCTGTCCAAAACAATTAAGCAAACCCTGCCCAAGTTTGAGGTCTTTATTAAAAGCCCTCCTTGCAGCCCAGCCTCGTGGTGATGCTTAGGCGTGAGTCACCTGTCTGTATTCCTTACCAGAGAGACTAATAGATCTTCAAAAATGGAGATGTGTGCAAGATCAACTTGGATCTGGTTTCTGTTTTGAGTTCCTTCAAAACTGGGAAAACATTTTCTTTTGTTTATATATAACACACTCACTCTCATCTCCTAATCTATCTCAAGATTCTTCATACTAAAAACAGCTCCATTTAGCTGGACTCTCTTGAGTTGAAAGTTGCTTTGCAGTCTTTCCAGAAACTACAATAGGCATCTCGTTTCTCCTTTTTGCTTTGACGCCCCTTTCATCCAACCAAGTCTTTCAAACCAAAGTTTCGAGGTCCGCACGTATTTCCATTCCATTATTTAATAATATTCTATCAGAAATGCAATCGTTGTATTTTCTCAAAAATATTTCGCTTTTCCTAGGAAATGGGGCATTGGGCAATTACGCGTGTGTTTATGCAATTGAGTTTCATATTGTTTGGTGCTGAAAGCTGCATAGTTTAGGGAATGACCTGTCTGATCTAAGTAGGGGACAAGTAAGGAGGGAAGGAAAGACGCACAGACACAAATGTGGGAAAACTGGGATTGGCAGAGCTATACATTATGGGGGTGGGTGGGTGATACACCAGAAGCCATGAAACGGGGTGCTTTTATTTTATATATCTAGATAGAGGACACAGATCTACTGAATGCTAAAGAGGCAGGTTAACTACTTTTGGTAGGAGGGCTCTACGGGGGAGACTCTCAGGCTATAAACATCTGGAAAGAGGAGCCTGCTGGACAGTTCCTGCACACACTGTCACCATCCACACATGGACCAGGGATGGATTTGCCATTTCCTTCATTCTGACCAGAAGGTTTTGATGTTCCTGTTGGCTCTGGGGCATTGAGATCCTTGACACAGTCATGCTAATGTCAACCCTAAGAATTGACAAAATGAAACAAAGCAAACACTTCAACTATTTCCCACATTTAGGACTCCCCTAGTCTTAAAGACAAGCAGGAAAAAAAACTGACCCTGGGGTGGCCAACCTCAGTGGATAGATCTAGAGCATGAGCACCCTACCTATTTGTCAGGGAATGTCACAGAGCGGGTGACAAGATTGGGAAAGCTAGAGAAGGATGTCTGCTGGGAGAGAGTCTCTTCTCTACAGGGCAGGAAAGCCACTCTTAGGAACTCCCAACAATATGGATGCCCCAATAAGACCTGCACAAGGAAAATACCAACTGACATATGCCAACACGGAAGGGTTTAATCGCACAAGACCACACCCCTAGATGAGGACCTACAGGCAGCTAGTGAGTACCACCAGAGGAAAAGTGAGTATTGTCCACGGACAAGAGGCTTGCCTGCTCATGGTTGGTGATTTGGTCCCTGATTTGGGGTCCCTGACATGATGACAGACCTCTGGTGCCATACCTGGCTACGTGATTAGCACCAGGATTTGATCAGAGGGGAGAGATGGGTCCTGCCTGAGCATCTCTGAGTCAGGCTGTTCTTCCTCTCTGTGACTAAAATGTGTCCTCTCACAGCATTGTAGTGCCATATTGGATTTGGGCCTGGCCGCTTTGTAACTGCATGGCCACAGTAAAAGTCATGGGATTGTTGGACAGAGGCCTCTCCCATGTATTTATGGCACAGGAAGAAAAGACCAAGTAGTAACACCGGGTGTCTCCACTGCATGACCTCTGCTGAGCCCGGCTGATGCATGTGGAACTGACACACCTGGACCACACCTGGGTGGTGGTCAATTTACTTCTGCCTTTTGCTTCCTCAGCCTTTATCCTTGAGATTTAGGCTGGTCTTCTCAGATTTCTCCCTAATTAATTCAGTAGTTGGTCTTTTGTTACGGAAGTCAAGAGCCAGGTAGTCACGAGCCAGGGTTTCCCACTGTGCTTCCCAGATATTTTCTACCTGGAGACTTGGGTATATAAGTGGTGAATAAAGCTACAGGAGTCTCTCACTCTTCTTCCCCACTCTCACTCTTCTTCCTCTCTCTCACTCTTCTTCCTCACTCTCACTCTTCCTTCCGCTCTTCCACTCTTCCTCTGTCTCTCTGTCTCTGTCTCTGTCTCTCTCTCTCTCTCTCTCTTCCTCCCTCTCTCTCTTCCTCTCTTCCTCTCCTGGCTTGACACGATAACCTGTGTGTGTGTATGTGTGTTTCTTTCATCCCGTAGGCTTTCGCCCGATTCTCGGTACCGTGTCGGTGCTGGCGCCGACACAGCATCGTGATCTCAAGCTTACTAAGACCTTCCCAGAGGGTCACTGGATGGCCCGAAGCAAGTGTTTCAATAGAGCCCTCAGAAGCTGACTTCAAGCACGTATGAAATGTTTAATCTCTCCTTACATTAGTGTGCTAGATTCCACATTCATGAATTTTCTTATTAATAAGCCTGCATACATGACAGGAGACACCGTGAAGAGCAGCTTACTCTCCTTAATGGTTTAAGAGGGTGTGAGAGACCAGATCTTTTGGATTTAGACTGCATCTTACAGAAAATGACGTAAGGTTGAACTAACAGGCTGGTACTAGCACCCGCTTTCCCAATAAGACCTGTGTTTAGCACCAGTTTTCAGGTTATTCCCCAACAAATGTGCACCTCCATATTACAAGCCTGCGCCTGACACTTCACTTCCTAACAATCATGTATTGGTTAGGGTCTTACTGCTGTGAACAGACACCATGACCAAGGCAACCCTTATAAAGACAACAGTTAATTGGGGCTGGCTTACAGGTTCAGAGGGTCAGTCTATTATCATCAAGGCAGGAATATGGCAACATCCAGGCAGGCCTGGTACAAGAGGAGCTAAGAGTTGTACATCTTCATCTGAAGGCTGCTAGCAGAAGACTGGCTTCCAGGCAACTAGGATGAGGGTCTTGAAGCCCGTGCCCACAGTGGTATACCTACTCTAACAGGGCCACACCTTCTAATAATGCTCCTCCCTGGGCTGAGCATATACAAACCATCACAAAGCACCAATCAGGAGGAAAACAAGTTAAGTTTATGGTTTGGCTCCTAGCACCAGCCAATTAAGTTAAAGGCCATAATGGCCCCTCAATCAAATGTATACCTGGCTACATACCTGTGATGGCTTGCTTATGCTTGGCCCAGCGAGTGGTACTATTAGAAGATGTGGCCTTGTTGGAGGAAGAGTGTCACTGTGGGGTGGGCTTGGAGATCCTCCTCCTAGCTGCCTGAGGATGCTCAGTCTGTCCCTGGCTTCCTTCAGGTAAAGATGTAGAACTCAGCTCCCCCTGCATCATGCCTGCCTAGATGCTGCCATGCTCCTGCCTTGATGATAATGGACTGAACCTCTGAGCCTCTAAGCCAGCCCCAATTAAATGTTGTCCTTTATAAAACTTACACTGGTCATGGTGTCTCTTCATAGCAATAAGACCCTAACTAAGGCAATACCCCCTCCCTTTCCTTCTTGCCTCTATAATTACTTGCCTGAAACTGGGCTCAGTTTGGCACCCTCTCTACTGCACTGGAGATGGTGGTGTGGTCCAAGCTCAAGGTTCAATCAAGAAACCCTAGTAGGATTGAATCGGAATTGGCTCCTTGGTAGTCTTTTGGGGTTCATGAATGCTTCCTGGCCCAGCAGGTGTAGTGCATTATGGAAGGGAAGGCCAGCGTGGACATGTGAATCAGTGGGCCAAATGTATCAGAGTAGGGAGTCTCTGGGAGAGCAAATGTGGTTACTTCAGGACAGGGATGCAAAGAAGTGGCTGGAGATACAGCACAGTAGTTTCGCCATTGTACCTCAGTGGCCAGCTTCCAACAGGTGAGTCACCTTCTCACTTTCACATCTTCCTCCAAAGGGCATGAAAATATGAACCTCTCAATGGATATGTTCACTGGTGAAGGCAGATTTCTCAGAGCCAATCACCAGAAAGATTAACGTCAGCTTCCCCTAAGCTTTTAGCACACGAACCTTCATAGCAGTTGTTCTCAACCTGTGGGTTGCAACCACTCTGGAATCACATATCAGATATCCTATAAAGCAGATATCTATGATTTATAACAGTGGCAAAATTGCAGGTATGAAGTAGCAATTAAATAATTTTATGGTTGGGAGTCACTACAATAGGAGGAACAGTATTAAAGGTTCGCAGTGTTAGGAAGGTTGGGAACCACGGCTTGGTAGGGAAACTTTGTGTTCAATGGATGCCATTCTGCCTCAGTAAACAGATTTTTCTTAATCTTATATATTGTATGATTTGGATGTTGATATGAACTTAATAATTACTGATGTTTCTGCTAGTGTTGTTTTGAAATTTCTTTTGAAAGATGCTGTGATTGTGTAGTTTAAGCTGCAGTCTTCCTAGATTCCTTAAAAATATAATTTTTGTCTACTCATTGACTTGAAAGGAGGGAAATGAAGATCTCTAGCACTATTAGCATAGGGGGTGTGGAAATATATATATATATATATATATATATATATATATATATATATATACACACATATATATATATCATGCTTCCCCATATTTTTATTAGCAATTTTTACTAAGAACCACATGTTCATATTGATATTATTATGAAATCTTTATGGGACTAGCCAAACAATGAATGCTAAAACAGCTTCAGACACTGAGGTAGGCCAATCTTTATGGCAATTTTACATTTTTTCTCCAATGATGTAATTAAGTGTTGATGCTGTGAGTTTCATTAAATGGAATATTAAAATATTCAAAGGTTTTAGTTGTCACACATATTATTGATGAATTACTCTAACTTCAAGGCATTCAACCTCCAGACAGCAGACAGTTCTCTTACTGTCAAGCTTCCTAAGAAAATTGATTCAGATAATTCATATTACCACGATGACTGCTGAGAACTCCTGACGTTCCTACAGTAAGGATATGGCGGCTTGAATAATAATGGACCTCATAGGCTCATATATTTAGATGCTTAGTCACCAGAGTGTGACACTATTTGAGAGGATTAGAAGGACAGGGGTGGGTCCTTGCTGGGGGAATTGCCTCAATGGAGGTGTGCTTTGAGATTTCAAAAGCCTATATATGATAAGCCCAGAACCTGTCTCATCTCTGTCTTTCTCTTGTTTTCTCTGTTTCTCTCTGTCTGTCTCTGTCTCTCTATTTCTCCCTCTCTGACTCTACTTCTCTCTATCTCTCTCTGTGTCTCTGTCGCTGTCCCTCTCTGTCTGTCTCTGTCTCTCTCTCTCCAAATCAATATGTAGAGCTCTCAACTCCTTCTCCAGCACTATACCTGCCTACAGGCCACCACAATCCCCACCATGTTGATGATGGACCAAATCTCTGACACTGTAAACAATAACCCAATTAAATGGATTCTCTTCTTCTAAGTGATGTCATGATCATGTTGTCTCTTTACAAAAGAACTAAAACAGAGATTAGTATCAGAAGTGAGGTATTCCCATGACAGGTCTAATCATACTGCCTGTTGTCAAAATGTGAATTTTGAGACCTTAGGTTATGACAGAGGTTGACGCTTCAAGTCTAGAGAGGCTTAATGGGACATACTAGTAGAAGCATTGTGGCATCTGTGGTACTGGAGCAGTAGCTAAGAGCTGTCAAAGAGGGCCAATGGGATTCTGATATATCCTGAAGATGGACTTAGACATCCATTGAGCATTGTGAACTACACAACTATTGTGTTCTTAGACCTTTCATTGGTAGACAGCCATGGTTGAACCGGCTGGACTATGGATTTCATCATGAGCTTCCACTTATTAACGATTGAGAAACTATCTCCTACCCCCTCAATGATTGGTAAGGAAGTGATTAGGAGAATCACTTCCCTGTGTTACAGCAAAAGATGGCTCAGGACTGCGGTGTGAATCAGTGTGGGGAGGAGGCAGAAGATTGGTGTAGTCATCATTTATTTAAATCTGCCTGTTTCTGTCATTGGAATATAAAACCTCTAAGTTTCTCTAGTCACCCTTCTAGATCAACAGAACTTTATAAAGTAGGCAAAAAATCAAAACTCTCTATGTACTATCTTATGCAGAGTCAATGAATTCGAATTTCAAAGGAGACACAGTTGGCTTTTGCAAAATACTCAAATAGTTGTGTACAGTCATGTTTCTCCCTATTGGGTTGATGACTCCCTATTTCCCCTCCCTCTCAGAACAACTGTAAAGAGATTATCAAACACAATGAGATCGAAAACAAAAGAACGATGTTTTCAGTACAGAGAACAACCAAACTTATCAGAATTTGAGGGAGACATAACTTAGTCCTCCTACAAAATGTTGTTTGGTTAAACTTACTTCGTGTGTCAAAAGTTAGAGAAAGCATCCAATTAGCATGTTACAACTATGTTGTAACTATAAAGTTACAACAGTGGTAAAGGCTTTGATTGAGCGCCTTTCTTGCATACTAAATTGAAAATATAAGCAACTTAGAAAAGAGCAATTAAGTGGAATGCTCCTGATTCAACGCTGTCCCATGATTCTTGACACAAATTGTAATTTGAGCCTGTCCTGACCTTCATAAGTCTGCGTATGAGAATTAGAGCAAAGGTGAAAGATTGCAGATACAGCTAAATGCAGTTAGAAATCTCCAAGTGGATTGCCAGGGGCCAGTAAAAAATGGTGAGCTTTCTATGAGATGTAAGGGCTGACTGTGCCTATCTATAAGCAAAGCCCCAATCCTTCCAACAATGTTTTTGAGTTTGGAGTTATAGTTATAGTCTCTCCAGCTCTATCCAGGGTCACCTTGTGAAATACCGAGTCAAGAAACCAGATAAACATGCTCACACTGACCCAAAGAGATTTTGAAGTAAGAAATCCATATGTTCTTTTAGCCTCTGTACAAAGCTCTATTTGTAAGGAAGCTTATAGGGAAACCAAATAGAAAATATTTACAAAGAGATCCAAACTTTGGTGTTGATTGTGTGGGAAAATCAGAGACTGGAATTCAGAGCCCATCAGGAGTTTAGGGTCCCTACTCACACCAGAACATGAGTTGAGGACCTGGAACATACCTGCTCAAGAGAATGAGCTTACAATTAATAGATCAAAGGCAATAATTATAATCTATGACTATATGAGTTCCTGATAAAAACAACTAAAATAGCGTGTACATACAACACAAATACATACACATCAGGGAAAGAGACACAGAGACAGGGCAAACAGTGATCAATAACTGTTTGGCAAGGCAGATATTAAAGGTTAGCGATGAATAGTTTGAAATCACCACTCAATGATGCAAGATGAAGAGCTTCCCTGACAATGCGGTCCTGGCTTGTTCCCCAGCGCCATGGAAACAAACTCACAAGCAGCCTTGTGACAACCATATTGAAAAACATTCACAAGAACCCATCCAAGAATTTGGATGCACTGAAAATAGTGGACCATGTGGATATTTTCAGACAGGACACCACAGAACACTGGTGACCTTGGAAATCAGACGCAGCGTTCTCATTTTAAAACATGGAGTGAAAGACCTGCCAGCTACACAATGCTTGAGGAAGATGAGAAGTGACCAAGCGAAGAGTTTAAAATCCTAAGACACAGATCATTCATGAATCGGGGTAAGTGCAGGGAGATAACTAAATATTGATTGAGAAGATGCTGCCTGAAAGTGGAAAATAAAGCTCCTAACGGATGAAAAACTTCAAAGAAGGAAATCAGGCTGCATTACCAACTGCACACGGCCCTCCTCCCCAGACACAGATCCCCATATATCATACAGGTCAATGCTATAGTCTAGTTGCTCAAAAACCCAAAGACAACTTAGAACGGCAGCTACAGAAAAGGGGGACCTTGACCTTAAAAATTATAATAGTAAATCCAAAGGGGAAACTGGAAAAGGAGAGAACATTTGAAATGCAAATAAATAAAATAGCCAATAGAAAAGTTTTTGTTATCTAAGATAAGTTATAATAGTTAAAGAGAAAACGTTTTCAGAAATGATAGAACTAATCAGAGAAAATGGCATCTTAAATTGTTGGGAAAATATCTGTAGCATAGCCAACAAGATAAACAATACAGAAAGAAAACCGCAAGGCACTGTAGAACTTGCTAGTTACGGTATTATTCTCTGCTTATTTCAGTAGATACTCGAAATAAAAGTTGTTCTTTTAGGGAGGAATCTTTATCTGTTTTGACAGTCTATTGCCAGCATTTAGAATACACACACACACACACACACACACACACACACACACACACACCAGCCTCTTTTATAAAAATTTCACTGAGAATTTTAGTCCGAATACTTCTATTGTATAAATGTCTGATGATTCCAAATCTCATGCTGTGATTCTCAGATCCAGTTTACCTTAAAACAGTCAGAGAAATATCGTATGCCACATGGAATACTGGTGGTTTTGACTGATGCGAGGAGGAGGAACCACAGAGAACAAATGCTTCCTGTGCCAACTTTCTAATCCCCATGGTGTGTCACTTGATAACAGTCAAAAAAATATATAAACCAATCATTAAAAATTGAGCTACTCTGGCTGCTGGATCTCAGTACATGAGGGAAACATTGCATTATTCTTTTAGTTTTATAAGATGGGATCTTCCTGGATGGCTTATGGTGGTTTTGAGCTTCAGATCGCTCTCATGTTGCCTCCTGAGTGTGTGATTCTAAGTGCGAGCCACCAGTGCTGGCTCTAAGCTGTCTGAACTAAGGAAAGCGTCATGGATTTACTGCATGCTTTCTTATCCGGTGGACGAACTGAGTGAGAGACAATTGATTTTCTTTTGTCCTTACTCTCTGTGTTGATTTATCCCCTGCCTGTCTTACAATTAACCAACTTCCCAGGTTATTGACATCAATTTCTATTTACTTGGCCTCATTGTCATTCATACATTAAACAAGTTCTATGTGCAGCTGTAAACTCTGGAACAGAGCTCATGGGGTATTGTTTTGTGATGGAAATTAGAATGCAGTTTTGTCTTCCCGGGAGTCCGTAGGCCTGGTACTTTCCCTCTAAAGAGGCTTCCATGGAGACTCGATGTCTGAGTTAGCACTTGTCCACACTCCTCTCATCTTGAGAAGAAGTTCCTCAAGTTTTTGGGCTTTGTATCTTAGGCTAAATCCCTCTTTCCGAGAAGCGATGATTGTGATAGAACTCTGTGACAAGTCCGCATCTCCTCCCTGCCGCAGCAGGGAGCTTCTGGGTGGTTGGGGATGTGCATTAATTATACATGCCTTCTGGGTTTGCTTTCGAGATTCATTCTATTTATACTGAAATTGGAAAAATACTTAGAAATGTGTAGCAGCAACCGTGACAACAAAGGAAACAGTGGGTGAGCAACTGGGATACGTGGCCAAGGATCTGTTGCGCTTTTTAAATCCTCCCCGTTTCCACTTTATCTCTCACGGTACCAATTAAGAGGCCCAAGAAAGTCTCCAATCAGGGTGATGGGATGAGCAATGCAAGGCAGTACATATGTGTAAACCTCGGCCCTTCCGAGGCAGAGGCAGGGGAATTGCTGGGGGCCATCTTCGTCTCTATAGAAACGGTTAATCATCCAAATTATTCCTATTTCTCTGAAAATCAAATGACTGCGAGCTGACTTCACAGGGCGGTGGGAATGAGTTCTAGTCTACCTGCTTAAGGGAAAGATAATGTCATCCAAAAGTAGGCGTGTGTACGAAATCCTCCTTTCCGAATGCAGTGTATTACTGCGACAGTGATATTTAACTTGCTCAGACTATAGCAATTCGCGCTGAATTCGCGGGCTTCGAGAAGGAGATTGTGCCTCCCTTAAGTTTCCTGGGATAGAGTGTTTGCCCGATGGGTGAAAATCATAATGGAAGGGAGACAGCAATTAAAAGGTGTAGGAGGTACATCAGAGCAGGGGCAGCATGAGAAGAGAAATGAATCCCAGAAGCATAGAATGTCGTGGAGAGATCTGTCTGGAGGAGACATTTTATGCATCCCAGTGAGCAGTAGCCGGAGGGGTTGTTGATGGGAGATGTTGCGCCTGTCCCAGTTGCTGTAATGAGTCCTGGGTCTCATCTTTCATCAGTTGCCATCCTGGAAAGCACTGGAGTAAACAGCCAGGAGCTGACCACATTCATGCTGACTGTGTCTTTCTCTTGCTGTGTAACAATATATGAACCATTGAGCTAATGTCAAGATGCCCATGTTTTTCCTACTGGATTTGGGCACACCTTGGATCTGAGGCAGCAGTGGACTGGAGTTACCTTAAAGCAGTAAGTCTCACTTTGGGGCTGGAGAGAGATGGCTTGGTGGGTGAAGGTAGTTGTAGGGAGCTGCGACGAGCCGCGCCTCAAAGATGTCGCTGGTTTCTGCCTTCCACCCTCCCAATGGTGAGCACTCCTTGCAGTAAACAAGTCCTTATTTGGCTTTGTCTGCCTGGCCTGCTGGCTTCCGCATAGTGACAGCCTATCTACATGACCCACGTGGCTTGCTAGGATTGGCCAGCGCTAACTATTTAGGTGTGGTGCAGTGCTCCTTTCCTGCTGGTTGCGACAGGTAGTGGCCTCCAAGCCTGACAATCTGACTTTGACTCCCAGGATCCACCTGATGGAATGATGAGTCAACAGACTCCTGCAAGTTGCATTCTGATTTTCAAACGTGTCCTATGCTGTAAAAAATATTTAATAAATCCCGTAAGCAGGATTCCTTCCCGCCTTAGACCATCTATGTACTCATTTATGTTCTCGGATGAAGGACGTACACACAGCCTTATAATTTTAATATGCCTTAAACAACACAATAGTTGGACGGCTGTCTACCCTCCATGCTGTTAGAATCCATTATCCAACCGATATCTCTAAGTTACTACTTACTAATGTCTGTGCTCCATCTGAGCTGCTCTTAACTCCAATTGGCCAGCCCACATGGCCTCAGTTTTATGACTCAGTGGCTCTCCCCTCCTGCATATTCTTCCTCTGCCATGGAAGCTTCTCCTTGCTTCTCACCTGTATGTTCTGTCACTTCTTGGTCCTTCCTAATGGTCCCAGACCTGGGAAACCTCAACCCTGCTTATGTCTCTTTGTCCCAGCTAGTGGTCGCTGGCATCTGTATTTATCAATCAGAATTAAATGGGGGCAGGGTCCCTCAGGTTATAAGCAGACTCCAAATCTTGAAGGCCAGCACTTAGCATTATAATAAATAGTGAAAGATCAAACTCAACAGCCCCATGGGGCGTGTGCCCTCCTCCCCACAAAATAAATAAAGTAATACATTTTTAAAAGAAAGATAAATGCCAAATGCCTTGCATTAAATGTACCCTGTTTGATCACCTCTTGCATCTAAGTATTTCTAATGCACCCCAGACATTAATAAAATAAAGAAAACACCTTGCTGTGGTAAAAGCAATACAACAGAACCTGAAGTCTGCTGGTCATGTGTCAACACAATTACAGTTGATTTTTCTTTAGAAAGTATAACAGTCAGATCATCCTTAAATCCAGAGTAAATAACAGTCCCGTACTTTGCAAGAGTATGCCAACAATGGCGCTCATTTGGTTAGCCGCTGTCAGCAACTGGAGAAAATTCTAAAGCGAACATAAAGTACTAACAAAACGGTCCCCTACCAGGCAAAAATAAGCTCTGAGATTTTTCTGACATTAGGATAATTATCCTCAAAAGACTGTTTTGCGAAAGATTAAAAGAAACATTTTAATTTAAATTGACATGGTTTGGGGCATCGAAAATAACAGCTTGGAATTCAGATGTAATGTCCCTAAATTTAACTTGTTCTTTCATTAAATATCCCAATGGTAGAACTTCATGTTTGGTGTGATTGATTGAAAATATTCATGGGACATCATGGGCGCACAATGGCAGAGGAGACTGCAATGAGTCCAGAAAGTTTATACTTTATGCTATTTTTTCA
Source organism: Rattus norvegicus (assembly GCF_021556685.1). Taxonomy (NCBI): domain Eukaryota; kingdom Metazoa; phylum Chordata; class Mammalia; order Rodentia; family Muridae; genus Rattus; species Rattus norvegicus. The sequence continues at coordinate 16,474,496 of NC_141553.1, read as the reverse complement.
TAAGCATGGTGGTATGTCTGTGCACGTCTCTGTCTGTCTCTGTGCATGTGAGTGTGTGTGTGAGAGAGAGAAAGAGAGAGAGTGTGTATGTGTGTGATAGAGTGTGTGTGTGTGTGTGTGTGTGACTATGAATGTGTGGGTGTGATAGAGTATAGTGTGTATGTGTGTGTGTGACTATGAATGTGTGGGTGTGATAGAGTATATATGTGTATGTGTGTGTGTGAGACTGTGAATGTGTGGGTGTGATAGAGTATATGTTTATAATGTGTATATGTGTGTGTATGTGTGTGTGTGTGTATGTGTGTGTGTGTAAGACTGTGAATGTGTAGGTGTGATAGAGTATATGTGTATAATGTGTATATGTGTATGTGTGTATGTCTGTGTGTGTGAGAAAATGTGTGTGGGTGCTACAAAGCTTGTTTATAAGCTGCACAACATGAATGAGTAAAAGTCAGGTCTTCTAGAAGAGCACTGTGCAGTTCTAGAGAGGAAGAGCCATTTCTCTAGTCCCACATCTCTGCCTTTAATGTTCATTTCATGGTTAAGTTGCCAATTGGGAAATATTAATAGTAATGATGCTAGGAAGATCCTCTGGGGTTGATTTTATAAGCCTGTGTATTAAATATCTAAGATTTTATAACCCTTGCTATTATTGCTTTATTGAGTAAAGACCTATGATTTACATTTCCTAATGTATGCTAATAGCCTAATGCTTAAAACACTGATGCTTTTTTCTTGGAAAAAGTTTTGCTTCAGAGTTCTAATGAAAATGTTCAGAGAGACTATATTCCTTTGGAAGAGGCATAAGAATGTTTAAGTTACCACTTTCCCATATAAACGTGAACCACTTTTGTAACTTGAAATTTCTAATATCCATATTAAAAAGAATAAAAGGAAAATGAGCGTGGTCCTAAGGAAATGTTTGCTTGGTCCTCACAAATTAAAGCTGTAGAGTATGGGGCTAGATTGTACAGAGTGCTTGCCTCATGTGCACAAAACCCTAGGTTTAAGTCCTAAGAAACCATGAGCAAACCCTAGAAAATAACTTTATAGCCCTTAGTTCTGTGCTTTTGCGTTAAGATGTAGAGTTTTTACTTGCTGCATGAGTCACTGGTTTATGAACAGTTTGACAACTGAATCATGGAGTAGTGATGGATGTAGGCTATATCTTACTTTACATAGTCAGAAGTCTCTCCATCACTTTACAAAACATAGGAAGGGAAGAACCACCACGGAGATGAGAAACATTATAAGGTAGCCTCAGATGCATTTAACATGAAGAGGTTGTGGTTTGGAGAGTCATGGAGATAACTCATGGATAAAAATGCTTGACACCAAGACTGACGACCTAAATTCAAACCCCAGGATGCACATGGGGGAAGGGGAGAATTATCAACTATCCAAAATTGTTCTATGACCTACACATACTTCATGGCACAAGCATGTGCACACACACACACACACACACACACACACACACACACACACACACCACCCACTCACTCAGAAAACTGTCCATTTTGGCACCATAGATCTATCTCGGGGTGAAGTTACCTCACATACCTTTCCACATAGACCCACACATTTAGTCAGAGATAAATAGAAAATATCCACACATACGTGTCCAGCCCTGGAATACTCAGTCAGTTTCAAGGTGTGACTTGAAACTCAAGTTCTTCTCTTCTAGGGCTTGGCTCTGAGGTGAAAGCTCTTGCTTCTCGATATTTCTGTTCATTCCTGCCATGTGAGTAGGGGGATCTCTTGGAGATCTGTGTGGTCCTGAAGCTTCAAGCCAAGAGGTGTCACCCTGGTGCTCAGTGTTGCAGGACAAATGACATCTTCCACGCAAGACATTTGTCTGATCTTCTCCCACCACATTTAAATTTCTTCATCCTGAAACCTCCAAACCTGTCTTTAGTGTGCACGTGTGTGCTTTGTGCCATATGTGGTATTTGTATGTGGAGCAGACTGTAATGGTGTAGGGGGCTGAGTTGTTTGTATGATGTGTGTATGCATGGTATTCATGTCTGTTTATGTCACTCTTGCTATGGAGCTAGTGGATGGTGCGTATGCATGTATTTGTGATATGTGTATGTGTGAGACGTTATTTGTGTGTGTCTTGGTGTGATGTCTGCATGTGTATGTGTCCCCGCCAGCGGGGACCCAGTTATTCAGGGTCCCGAAGAGGCTTTCTACCTGTGGGCCAAAATGGGGGTGAAGAGAAGAAGGAGACCAAGCAAAAGTTCTGTTGTCAAGGTCTCGTTTATTGGGATGAACATTGCAGCTTTTAAGGCTTTCAGGTAGGGGGAGTGACCTTTGTGAAATATGAAGGAGGGGGGAGATGAGGGTATAGGCAGTGATAGCTGGAGGCAAAGAAGTCAGGCGATGAGGTCAGGTGGTGGAGACACCGGGTGTAGACTGAGGAGATAACTGGTATCTGCTAAGGGAGCTGAGGCATCCCTTGAATGTTATCTTCCTGTGCCGTAAATTCATGGGAGAGGCTTTGTCCCAACAATCTTAAGACTTATGGCAGTCATCTTAGGGGTGAGTCTCTGTGGCCAAACAGCCCAGAGTCACTTTGAACCATGCAGTCAAAAAGCGGCTAGCCCCAAATCTAATATGGCTCCGTGCATGTATGCATGTGTGGTGTGTAGAGGCTTGTGTGGTGAGATATTTATATTTGTGTTGGCACGTTGGGTAGAGGGCTGTGTGATGCGGCACACACTGAGTGTTCTGTATTCCATTCTTGGCTATGGCGACCTCCTAAATTTACAGGAAACTTTCGCTCTTTCTTAGGGCCACCTAGAGCAGTTGCAATCTGAGATCGTGTGAAGTTAATTTTAGAGCTGATTTTGCTACGGTTCAAAGGAGGAGTTCCCTTTAATTTATCTTTAATCCCAGATAATCTCAGAGAGAGTTTGCTAGGTCTGAGTCAATTCTCTGGCTTCTGTGACCCCCCACCCCCACCCCCAACCTCTACTTCTGTCTTTTTAACCATAAGAAATCATCCACAGTTCAGTTGTATCTCTGCAAACAGTAGCATGCCCTGAAAGCATGTGTCTCTAAATGTGTCATGTGTGTGACTTGCCTTTTTCATGGCTGCCTTTTCAGCTACACAATGTACACTATGGCGTTCTCAGTCGTGAGACATTGGGCAGACGAGCTTCTCTCTCTCTCTCCCTCTCTCTCTCTCTCCCTCCCCCCCCCCCCTCTCTCTCTCTCTCTTTCTCTCTCTCCCCCATTCCCCCTCCCTCTCTCTCTCCCTCTCCCTCTCTCTCCCTCTCTCTCTGTGTATTTGTTAATGCCTATATAACATTGTGTCGGGTTTCTATGGTTCCTTTTTTTTTCTTGTGTTTGAAAGTGACACTTTAAATCTAGAGCAGAGAATTCCAGAGCAGCAATATCTAGGCACTATAGATGGATAGGGCCTAGAACCTAACCAACCTTCAGAGTTCTCTGACCCATCATTGATACTCAAGCCCTTGGCTGTCCTCATGGTGGATCCAGCAGGTCCTGCTGAACAGGAAAGAATATTGAAGTATAAATGATACTGCAAGATTCTCCTTATCCTGCCAAACCTTGCAAGTTGACTCCCAGTAATCTGAGGAGGTTAGCGCTTCTCAGAGTTCAGTGCCAACAGTGACTCCTCTCCTAAGCTCCTGAACTCCAGCTAAGAAGGTCAATGAGAGGAGAATGGGCATCACTCTGGTACCTTCAGCAAGAACCAGTGTAGCATATCTCAGACAAAAGGATGACGACTCAGTAATGCCCACAGGAAACGTGCTTCAAACTGACAAGTTTGCTTCAGGCAGATTAATTAATATAAATATCTATGAAACCATGGACTAGACAGCTATATTTCACCCGGTAGCAATGTCTAAATGACCTGAGGAAAAGCATTAATAAAAGTGCATCATTCATAGTGAGGAGCCTTATTTCAAAAATCTGTGATGATCTTAATCCTTTCCTCTTTATCCCCACTAGTATTACACTTAAATGGAAATTGAGTCCACAAGATCTTGGCAAATTCTCTCAATCCTTGTGACAGCACCTTAAATGACAAAATGCACTTGGGCATTTGCTCCAATATTCTTCTGTTTCACTCCACAGCTTAAAATTCTGATTGCACGCAAGGAAATAACAAGAGAACAAGTCACAATCAACTGTCAGAGCATCCATGTGTGCTACTTTTAGATAACGTTGATCATTTGAACCTGTGACAGTTTGCATATGCTTGGCCCAGGGAGTGGCACTCTTAGAAGGTGTAGTCCTGTTGGAATAGGTGTATCCCTGTGGGTATGAGCTTTAAGACCCTCATCCTAGTTGCCTGGAAGTCAGCAGTCTTCAGAAGAAGATGTAGAAGTCTCAGTTTCTCCTGCACCATGCCTGCCTGAATGCTGCCATGTTTCGGCCTTCATGGTAATGGACTGAACCTCTGAAACTGTAAGCCAGCCCCAATTAAATGTCCTTTATAAGATGTACCTTGGTCATGGTGTCTGTTCACAGCAGTAAAACCCTAACTAATACCAAACCCCAAAATTATGATGTGTCTACTGGCTAGTTTTGTGTGTTAACACAAGCTGGAGTTATCACAGAGAAAGGATCTCTCTTGAGGAAATGCCTCCATGAGATCCAGCTGTAAGGCATTTTATCAATTAGTGATCAAGGGTGGGAGGACTCAGCCCATTGTGGGTGGTGTCATCCAGTGGCTGGTAGTCTTGGGTTCTATAAGAAATCAAGCTGAGCAAATCAGGGGAAACCAGCCAGTAAGTAACATCCCTCCATGGCCTCTGCATCAGCTTCTGCTTCCTGACCTGCTTGAGTTCCAGTCCTGACTTCCTTTGGTGATGAACAGCAATGTGGGAGTGTCAGCTGAATAAACCCTTTTCTCCCAACTTGCTTCTTAGTCATGATGTTTTGGGCAGGACTGCAAACCCTGACAATGACAAATTGGTACAGCATAGTGGGGTACTCCTGTGACAACCTGACCATGTTTTGGGGGAGGACTCAGGAAGGACTTTGGAATTTTGGGCTAGGAGAGCCATTGGGATGTTAAGAGCTCTGTGGGATGTTTTATAGGAACTTGGAAGATAATGTTGAGAAAAGTGCAGAAGATGGAGGCCTGGCTTGTGAAATTTCAGAGGGAAGATTAAAGACTCTTATCAGGGCCAACACTGCTCTGGTTGTAAAGATTTTGTGGTTTTGGTTAGCTGTGGCTGAAGAAAACAGTTGCGATTAACAAGATACCAGAACTACTAATATGAAATGTTTGTGTTACTGGGCCACTTGATTCTGTTTAGCTGGAGCTCAGAAATTAGTGGTGATTAAGAAGAGACCAGCATCACTGAGGTGAAGTCTTTTGGTACATGGTCACATGGACAGCACAAAGAAGCTGTGTTCCAGAGATAGCCAAGGTTGTACCTCATGGTGTGACTGAACTTGGTAGTGCGTAAGCAGCACCCAGGTGCTACTGGTTTTGAAGGCATGATGGAGCCAGTGAAGAGCAACTGAGGCTCGGCACTGTGAGAGGCCATGGAAGACAATTGGTGAAGGTGCAGCCTCAGTTCCAGTTGACAACCTGTAGAGGGCCGCTTTAACATTCGCCACCACAAGATGGCGCTGGCCTCCGCCGCGCCAGCCGACTTCCTTTCAGGAAGTTAACTGTGTGCGCATGTGCAAGAGTGCCTTCGTGCCAGGTCTTTGCCCACTCCGGGGCGTGCCTGATGAGATCATGGGTAAGCGACCAATCAGGTGTGGATGCGCCGCGCTAGGGCGTATATAAGCCGCGCCATGCGGGCGCGCGGGGCTCGCCTTAAGATTTTAATAGAAGTTTTGGCTGCCGCAAGGATTCGTATGTCCCCGCGTGTTTTCTTGGTGGCGAGGTCGCGCGTGGGACAACAACCCAGGACTGAATGGGTCATGAAAAGGAGTTGAAGTTTAGCACCATGAAGAGAGCCTATGAGTGGCTATTAGTGAAGCCTGGTTGCAGGGAAGGAACTCAGTGTATTGGAGATGCCAGTGCCATGGGATGATTACCAAGAACAGCATCATCAGTAAAGTGAATCAACCTGAGCTTAGAAGGCCACAGAGAGCAGAGGTAGAGAAGTGACGCAGGCCGGTTGGAGGAGCTCGGAAGATTGTGAATGGATCTCAGACACTGGATGATTAGAGTTTGATTTTGTTTTTGATTGTGACTATGCCCTGATGTTATTCCCTCTTGGAGGAAGAAAGCATTTTAGTGGATTCCCCCAGGGAAGAGACTTGTAAGTGTAAAAAGACTTTGAATTTTAAAAGAGATTGGATATTTTAAAGGGATTGAAGTTTTAATGTGTAACAATGTGTAAAGACGGTGGTACTTTTAAAGTTGTTTAGATCTTGAGGATGAGTAAGATAATAAGAGTTGAGGCTTAATCGTGATGCGTTGGTGTGTCAACTTGACAAGGGGTCAATTGTACTGGCTGGGTTTGTGTGTCAACTTGACACAAGCTGGAATTATCACAGAAAAAGATACCTCAGATGTGGAAATGCCTTCATGAGACCCAGCTATAAGGCATTTTCTCAACTAGTGATCAAGGGTGGGAGGGCCCATTGTGGGTGGTGCCATCCCTGGGCTGGTGGTCTTGGGTTCCATAAGAGAGCAAGCTGAGCAAGCCATGGGAAACAAGCCAGTAAGTAACATCCCTCCATGGCTTCTGCATCAGCTCCTGCTTCCTGACCTGCTTGAGTTCCAGTCCTGACTTCCTTTGGTGATGAACAGCCATGTGGACGTGTAAGCTGAATAAACCCTTTCCTCCCCACCTTGCTTCTTAGTCAGCTGGGTGTGGTTTTAAGGGGGATAGACTTCAGCAGAGAACACAGTACATTCTCAGTGCAAAAGAGATTTATTACCCCAGAGGGACAAGCAGGGGCAGGGGTTAGGGCGGGGTATTGCCTCTGCATTGTACAAAGACAACAACGGATGACTCTGCAGAAGTATGCTTTTAGGTAGGTTTCTAGGTTGAAAGTGGGAAATCTGTGCTAGGGTGAGTTGGTAAGTCCTGAGTGGACAGGTTACCCAATGTAAACAAATAGTGGATTTTGACGGCTGGACCTTGGAGTTTTAGTCAGACCTAAGGAAGTAGTCAAATAAGATAACAGACCTTGAGGGATAGCTTTAGAAATGCAACCTAAAGATTTAGCAAGGGGGAGGGAAGGATGGGGAAGACGAGGCCTGTCAGCACCCCGTTTGCTGTGTTTGGGTCTGGCAGAGAACCTTTCAAGGTAGGGGACTAAGGCACACATATGCTCTTAGCAATGAGAGATGAAGCCAGGTGAATCTCTGTGAGTCTGAGGATAGCCTCACAGAGGAGTGACAGAATAGTCAGGGATTGCTTGGGGAGACTCTGCGGCAAAGAAGAAACATACATAAGATAGAAACTGTACAATTTTGTAAGAGTGACACCAGAAAGCTTATTAAAGTAGATACCACAAAAAGATCTACTGTAAAACACATTTCTAAACTCAGTCTAGGACTGGAAATGGCATCGCCATATTGCATAACATTCTCATTATCAAAATGATAGTATTGGACTAGTGGGAATATAAAATATTAGAAAAATTAAAGATTATATAATTGGTTTATTGAACACTTGGGACATGTGTGATATTGATAGAAATTAACTCTATTATTTTTTCTGTGTTGGTAGACATCCAGGCTATAGCCCTTTCTTGATCTTCTCCCTCCTCCCTTCTTTCTTCCCCTCTCCTTCTCTTTCTCTGACACCCCCCAACCCCGTATGCATATGTGTGCTAAAGTTCAAACACAGGTACCCAATCATGCTTTCCTGGGAGGCACTCACTCCTTAGCTATCTTATCAACCTCTAGTCACAGATATATTTTGTCATTTTATTTAGTATTAGTATAAATATGTATATGAATGTATGTGCACATGGTTATAAACACACATGCCAGGGAGTGCATGTGGACTTAGAAGATAACGTTTGGGAGTCTGTTCTTTCTACCTACCACTTGGATCCCATGAAATAAACTTAGGTCTTAAGAGGTAAGTGCTTAGCAATCTACCTTAAGCCCCACTCACAGATAATTCACAATATCATAATGGGGGAGGGAGTAGGAATCACATATCGAGAATTCTGGAATAGAGGTAAGTAAGACCCAGGAACTGACCATTTAGTAAAACCAGAGTCAATGTACATTCCTCTGCGGCCAGCACTGGACTATACAGGTGGCTCTGAAAGACAAGAAAATAAATCAATAAGCAGGTCAACCACTTCTTGAATCAAATATATTCAAAGAAACCATAGAACTAATTACCCAGAAATGTACTGTGGCAAGTGGCAGAATTTAGATTGTTTTGTTACAAATCTTTCAGAGGTTTGGCTGGTCATTTGTGGGTAGGTCATTTGTGAACCCTGGTGGTGAGATGTTGGCTACATACACAGTCTCTAACTCTACTGAGAAAGAGGACACTGGTCTTTGTGTTCTGGGCTCCTGGCTGACTGGGCCATAATCTTAGAAGGGAAAAAAAAAATAGAGTATATCAGAATTGGTCTCTTCCTTTTTTTAAAGATTTATTTATTTATTCTATATAAGTATACTTTCACTGTCTTCAGACATAACAGAAAAGGGCATTAGATCTCATTTCAGATGGTTGTGAGCCACCATGTGGTTGCTGCGATTTGAACTCAGGACCTCGGGAAGTACAGTCGGTGCTCTTAACCTCTGAGCCATCTCTCTTCTGCAGGTGTTTCCTAAAACACAATCTAACCTATGATGAAAGTGCATGAGGCAACAGTTGTTAAATCTCCAGGATTCAACGTGCAGCAAACTCCGCCTTCTTCCAAATATTTGTGAACTTTTCTCGGTTCAGGAAATGTTGCCTGTGAATTCGAAGAGGAGTTGTTGTAAACAGCTGTAATGAGACACATTTAATTGGTGAAAGGTCCTTTGCTGGTGCCTCCTGCCGAGATGCCACTGTCTGTAGAGAATCCCAGCTGTCATGAAACAAGATGATGCGTCTACAACCAGAAACCATCATTGTGAACTCCCCAAAGGAATACCCATTTACGTAAGAGCTAGTGAGGTTTTCAGACGGGAAAAGAGACCTTACCTAGATAACCTATCTATCTGTGGTTACTAATTGAAGAAATTGGCAAAGGCTAAGTGACTGAGGCATTTACCATGTTTCCAGGAAAGAGTTTTGTCCAAGTGATCATGATAGCTACTAGAAGAGTCTGTGGAACTTTGACTCTTCAGGCGATGTCTGGGATGCTGATGTTGGTGCAGTGGAACAGACAAGGGAAACTGCATCGTCATCCTTCAGCAGAGATGCTGCCTCCAGGGTTCACGTTATGCAATGAGGTCTATCTAAAGCAGTTCCAGAAAAGGGACAAACATGACAAAAGTTGTTCTGAGGTTAGGAAAAGGCAGATTATCTACCACAAGTTCTGCATGAGGGGATGGGAGGATGGAGGGATAGGGAGATGGGGAAATGAGGGGATGAGGGGATTGGGGATGAGGGGATGAAGGGATGAAGGGATGCCTCATTTCCCTAAGGTTTCTAGGGCTCTTTGAACCTTGCTCTAACACTTTCCCTTTCCAGTGAGGGCTCTGCACTGAAGTACTCGTCCTTTATACTGTGTTCTTCGTATTGTCAGAGTAAAAGGTCAAGACTAACCCACGCTGCATTCTCTGAGACATCCCCACGAGGGTACAGCAGCTTAAGCAATGTTGATGGTGTTCAGTTAGAACAGAGGATGGGAACTATGCTCATCTTGTGGGAAGACACCTATCAAGTTAGGAACTTGTAGATAACAGCTTTCTCCCTGCATTAGAGTTTCAATCATGGTAACAAGCTATTGCGAGTTTTTGTGGGAGGAAAGGTTTATTTGGTTTATATTTTCATATTGCTCTTCATCATTGAAGGAAGTCAGGCCAGGAACTCAAACAGAGCAGGGACCTGGAGGTAGGAGCCAATGTAGAGGACATGGAGGAGTGCTGCTTACTGACTTGCTCCCCACGACTTGATTTGCTTTCTTTCAGAACCAGGCCCCCCAGCCTAAAAGTGGCACCACTCACAATGGACTAGGACCTCCATATAAATCACTAATTAATAAAATGTTGTACAGGCTGACCTACAGCCTGACCTTATGGAGGCATTTATTTAATTGAGGTTCCCCTCCCCCCCCAGATGACTTTAGCTGTGCCAAGTTGACATGAAACTATACAGAAACATTTTTTTGATTCTCCAAATGCCAGGTTTTTTTTTTTTTTTTTCAGGAAGTCAATGCATTTGCACAGCAAGTTAGCTCAATTTTCAATTTGAAGTCCTATAGTAAAAATGCAAATGTTTTATGATATATATATATATATACATATATATATTTAAAAAAACAGTTTATTCAATATTTGATGATGGAGTTGGATAAAGTTCAGATCACGGAGACTCAAGGAACTAAAAAAAGTCACAGTGCTATTGCTGCTGAGAGAGTTTTCGTTTCACACACATATGTTTTAGGCACTACGAGCTGTATTGGTTAGGAAGATCCAAGGGAACAGCCCTGTTATGGAATGGGTGACATCTTCATTCACAAACATCTACTTTACGAAAAAAAAAAAGGTTCCGTGCCTTCAGATTCCCATTAAGAGTCTCACACATCCATCTCAGCTGTTCGAGAAAGCATCGTTTGGTTGGATACGCATCCCCTGTGGATTTATCTGTGAGTCATAGCCCTACTTCCTTCAAATTGATGGCAATTTGAAGGGTAGGAGGATATTTCAACCTTGCGTGAGAACCATATTTTGTTCCTCTGAGAAAACTCCATATAGATATTATGACTCTATTTGTGTGTGTGTGTGTGCTTTCACAAATTCAATATGTTCTATAAGTTGAGTCCTTAACATAGTTAAGGTCAGATCAATTGGATGTGTGATAATTTAAATTAAATGTAAATATAACCCGCTGCAGCGTTTCTGGCAGTATATGCCTAGGTGCTTTAAAATATGGTTAGTCATTAAAAGGCTGTGCTGAGAACAAGAGTAGCTGCGGCAGGGGAGTAAAATCCTTCCACCTATTATCCCCAGAGTTTCAAAAATCTTTGTATTAGCTATCTGAGAAATGCTTTTTTTCCACTAAACATCCTGCCTATAAATATTGAAAAAAATACTTTTCTGGGTGCTTCTTTAAAATGAATAGGATTAGCATTCATTTGCTCCTCATTTATTCCTTATTCCCTCCATTCAGGTATGAATAATTCTATTTGTCAGGAAACAAATGATGGGGCTGGCATCTATTAGTAAAAATCTAGTAAATATTTCAGTCGAATACAGTTTACGGCTCTTCATTGGTTACTCTCAACTTTCAAGAAAGTTATTCCCCCTGTAACATAGCTGTTCTAACACTGTCTGCTTCAGATCATTAAAGGGGCACGAACAGTTCCTTCCCTGTATTTGGCTAATTTGGGGAAAGCAAACCATATAGTTTTCGCTCCTCAGTTCCTTTCTCTGTTATGTTAATTGCATTTTTATGGTGTGTGTCCCTCCACTGCACACAGCATATGAGACAGCATGCCTGGGTGTCTACAACTGTAGGTAACCATAGAGACCACTTTTGGAACTTAATAATGGGGCCACTGTAGGCTTAAATTTTCCCAAAACTTTCTGTGATAAGGGTTCTCAAATGCTTTGATCCCCTCTACTAGCCCACTGTCCAAATGTAGGGGAGAAAGATGGTGAATAGAACAAGGGAATATGGACGTATGTAGTAGTAGTTCTTTGGGGGCAATTCCAATCTCCTTTGTCAGGATACCAACAGTCCAACGATCCAATTCAGTAATGTCACCAAACCCAAAACCACAGCAGCAGCACTATCCAGCAGAAACTGCCAGGACTTCGCAGAATTGAGATGAGTTAGCATGAACAATTCATCTGCATGTACAATCTGCATGAGGACAAGTACTCAGAATGGTCACTATCATGAGCAGGAGTGATGACAATGCTGGTGCAGAGGTGTGGAGAGGAAAACCCTTATATACTGTATTGGAGGAGTGTGAATGGGAGCAGCAACTCTAGAAATCTGCCTGGAGGTTTCCCAGACAACAAGAAATAGACCAAACGTGTGCCCAGCTATAACACTGTTGAACACATAACCAAGGAACTTTATATCATACTACAGAGGCAGTTACATACTCACGTTCACTGATGCTTTAGTCACAGTAGCCAGGGAATGGACGGATCACAGATCAACCTAGATTCCCATACACACACACACTATACATATACATATATATACATATATATATATACATTCTATATATATATACATTCTATATATATACATTCTTTCCAAACATCATGTGTCCTCCCATGTTTCTTGCCTCAGCATATCACTACATGAGTCTGCCATGACTCTGAATCATATGACACATTAAGTTTTACATATACAAATTGGTATATAAATATGTATATAGAGTTTATATATAATTATATATATTTGTATATAATATATATGAATAATATAAGTTAAGACATTTAAGTTTAATTAGATAGGTAGGTAGATAGATAGGTAGGTAGGTAGATGGTAGGTAGGTAGATGGTAGGTAGGTAGATGGTAGGTAGGCAGGTAGGTAGGTAGGCAGGTAGGTAGGTAGGCAGGTAGGTAGGTAGGCAGGTAGGTAGGTAGATAGGTAGGTAGGTAGGTAGAAAGATAGATAGAAAGATAGATAGAAAGATAGATAGATAGATGATAGATAGATAGATGATAGACAGATGATTGATAGACAGATGATAGATAGATAGATGATAGATAGATAGATGATAGATAGATAGATGATAGATAGATAGATGATAGATAGATAGATGATAGATAGATAGATGATAGATAGATAGATGATAGAAAGATAGAAAGATAGAAAGATAGAAAGATAGAAAGATAGAAAGATAGAAAGAAAGATAGAAAGAAAGATAGAAAGAAAGATAGAAAGAAAGATAGAAAGAAAGATAGAAAGAAAGATAGAAAGAAAGATAGAAAGAAAGATAGAAAGAAAGATAGAAAGAAAGATAGAAAGAAAGATAGAAAGAAAGATAGAAAGAAAGATAGAAAGAAAGAAAGAAAGAAAGATGAAAGAAAGAGAGATCGATATGAATGGTATTGGTATAGGTTTAGGTATTGATATAGATGTAGATATAGTTATATATACAGACATGAAGAAGAATGGAATTTGCAAGACAAACAGATACAACTGGAAAACAGATACAACTGGAACAAGGTCACCCAGACTCCAAAGAAACAAACATTGCATATTCTCTTGTTTATGGAGGTTCTACCTTTAGATTTGTGTGTGTATGAGTGTGTGTGTGTGTGTGTGTGTGTTTAACATGAGATACATGTGGAAACCCAAAACTACAACCAGACCATAGTGGGCACATTTAGGGACTGGAACTAGTCAAATATAGGGGAAATGAAAGTAGGGAGGGGAATTCATGCGTCAGAAGAAATTTCACCAGGTAGGGGAATGATAGAAATGGGAAAATGAGAGGCTAACGGAAGGTTTATCCAAAATGAAGTAGCCTGGGCAAGCTATTCCGGAGGCTCTGATCTTAAAAATCCAGACGGGGAGCCGCAATAAATGGGCTAGTAGAACACATGTATGTTCTGTGAAAGAACACAGAAAGGAAGAATAGATGGAAGTTAATGGTAAACGTAAAGGTAGGGGCGGAGCAGGAGGTAAAGCAAGGAAAGTTAACAGTGAATTAACAAAACTGAAGGACGCTGAGGAAGCCTTATCATAGCCCAGCTGCTAGGGAGGTAGTTGTAATATATTTTAAAGGAATATTAACAGACTTACTGCATGGCAGTGAATTATGTTGCTCCCGGAGGACATGTGAAAATCCAAAAAACAAAAACAAAAGGACTACTTCCCAAGGAGTTATTCATCAGACCCAACCACTCACCAATACAGGCTGTTGCCTTTGCCCTTGCTGCCCTCCTTTAACTAGATGACAAGAGACTCTTGCTGAAGGGAATGGACAGTGGTTGCAGGACACAGAACTCAGTATTGAAATGACCTGGAACAGCCTCCTGCTGAACAACCTCCCCCTCCTCCTTTCCTAGTGCCGGTAGGTGCCATGCGGGCTGCTAGTGAAGAAAATACAAGGATGGTCTCTCTAGCACTGGGGGTTTCATGCTTCAGCACTGACCCTCCAGGCAATGTGCTCACTGCTACCATAGTAACATCACAGTGATGGAGGCAGCTAGTCTCTCTTGATTGGACTTGATGTCTCCCCACAGGAGAAAAGTCGTATCTGGCACCCATGGCTAAAACCCATGGCTAGGGAAGTCATAGGCTCTAGGGAAGAACCTGTTTCTTTGTTCTTGTTTTTCCCTTTTTACATTAATTCATTCGCTTTATATCCCAATCTCAGCCTTCCTCCCAGTCCCCCCTCACACAACCCCTCCCATCCATCCCTTCCCTTCACCTCTGAGAAGAAGGAGGTCCACCCTGGGTACCAACCCACCCTGCCATCTCAAGTCACTGCAAGACTAGGCACGTCCTCCCCCATTGAGGTCACACAAGGCAGCCCAGCTAAGGGAATAGGATTTACAGTCAGGCATCAGAGTCAGGGACAGCCCCCACTCTGGTTGTTAGAGGATCCACATAAAGTCCAAGTTGCACATCTGCTATATATATATGGCAGAGGGGGCTAGGTCCAGCACTTGAATGCATTTTGGTTGGTGGTTCAGTCTCTGGGAGCCCCCCAAGGGTCCAGTTTACTTGGCTCTTTTGATCTTCTTGTGGAGTCCCTATGCCCTCAGGATCCCTCAATCCTTCTTCCAACTCTTTCACAAGACTTCCTGAGCCTAGTCTCATATTTGGCTGTGGTCTCCTAGTCATATCAAACTGTCTTCTAAACACCTATGTTTCCACTCATAGATTTCTGCTGCTCTCAACCTTGTCAGAGAAGCATCTTGTTGCAAAGAGTCGTGCCTGTTGTTTAAAATCCCAAGAGTGAGGTCCTGTGAGTGCTCAGCTGCCAATGAGAAATATACCTTACTCCCCAGCTCTCCCCACATACAAACACACCCACAAGGTTCAGGGAGCATCTCAGAAGAGACAGAGGAAAGAATATAACAGGTGGCTGACGGCGAGGAATATTCTAAAATGCTGTCGTCTGTTTACAACATGGCTTTTGCACTCATGAACTCACATCAGCTGTGACTAGCTACACACGACCTACACAAGACCAAACCAGTTACATAGTCCATCATGGAGGGTGGAAGGGCTCCTAAGTATCCACCTGTGAGTGAGATGTTGCCAGTTGATAGATGCTGAGGGAGACAAAGTCATTTTCTTCAGCAGTGTGGCCGCTGGAAGGTTGTTCTTGCCTCACTGGAGGACCTTATGTCCATGTGAATAAGGGCAACACTAAATGGACTCAGTGGAGTCAAACAAATAGAAGAAACATAAGGGGAGAACATGAAATTAGGAGGCAAGAGTGACGGACATTAACGGGGATAAAGCTTGGATGAGGGTGTGAGGCGTGGATAAAACATGGATATTTAGAAGACAGTTCGTTATGACTAGGAGACCACAGCAAAATATTAGACTGGGTTCGGGAAGTCTTGTGAAAGATTTCGGGGAAGAATTGAGGGATCTGGAGGCATAGGTGGGACTTCACTACACACACACACACACACACACACACACACACTAACTTTAAGTGACATAGGCTTATATTAAGATATAACATAGCTACATGGGTTTTTAGGAAGAGGTGTCTGACTATGCTATTGTACTGCTCCATTTTGTTGAATGGTGAATTCAAGTTTGAACCCAGATTTGAATTTCTGAGGCTGTGGTAGTAACTATACGCGCTGTTAAAATCATCTCCCCCTTCCCGTGCTTTCCTATGTAGCTTCTCCACAATGCATTTCCACACTGGATTATCACAATGCATTGCTCTAACACTGTCTAGGATTCTGCCATAGTGGTGACACTCTTGGTAAAAGCAAGAACCATTTTGAGTCGCAGGATGTTTATGAAAAGAAACTTCTCTGGAGAAGGGATATGCAAAGTAGCCTTAAGTAAGTCTGCTTTCTGCTTCATTATTTTCTAATAGCCTCCACATCCAACAAATTCACAAAACCCTGACATGCCATAGGAAAGCTCTGTAGGACAAATTAAAGATTAAAAATAGTAACCTCATGCATGCAGAATCCACTGCCCAATTAGAGCCACTGTCTCTTCATTTATCTTTATCTTCAAGATTGCACTCATGAATATGCAGTAGTTGAGAGACTAGGAGATATGCTTTTGAACTTTTGAAGTGTTGGCTAATGCCAAGTAGCATTGCCTACTAAAAATGTGTTTCCTTAGTCACAGGAGGATCCTAGGATGAAGAGAATGAAAATCTCTAGGGATGATGGGGAGGTTGATTTAAGTACAGATTGTTTCTACTGATCTAGTCATTGCCTCCAATTGTTCTTTAATGCAAGTAGGATTTGATAAAGTGCAGAGACTGACAGACCCTGTAAATAGGTGCGTGAGTTACTTATATTCTTATTTCTCTGAGGCAATCAGGTGTTGGTGAAAACATTCATCAGAGACAGAAGCAATGAAAGTGGGTGTGCTGGATAGATTTATGTCAACTTGACACAAGCTAAAGTTATCTGAAAGGATGTAACTTCAGTTAAGAAAATGCCGCTGGGGCTGGAGAGATAGCTCAGTGGTTAAGAGCACTGACTGCTCTTCCAGAGGTCCTGAGTTCAATTCCCAGCAACCACATGGTGGCTCACAACCATCTGTAATGGGATCTGATGCCCTCTTCTGGTGTGTCTGAAGACAGCGACAGTGTACTCACGTACATAAAATAAATAAACAAATTAAAAAAAAAAAAAGGAAAAGAAAATGCCTCTGTAAGATCAGGCAGGCTATAGGCAAGACTGTGGGGGCATTTTCTTAATTAGTGATTGATGTGGGAGGGCCCACTCCATCGTGGGTAGTACCATGCATAGGCTGATGGTCCTGGTTCCATGAAAATGTAGGATGAGCAAGCCAATAAGCAGCACCCCTCTGTGACCTCTCCTTCAAGTTATACCTCCAAGCTCCTGCTCTGATTGAGTTCCTAACCCGACTTCCTTCGATGAGGAACAGTGATGTGTAAGTTACTACGCAATTGCTTGTGTTCATGGTATTTCATCATATCCATCATAACCCTATGTAAGACAAACTGCTATTGGAATCATGGGGTATTTCTGTGACAGACCTGACCATGTTGTCTTGGGGAGGATTAGTTTGGAAGTTTGGGCTAAAAAGCCATGGAGAGTGTTCAAGGCTTGGTGAGCTGTTCTGTGGGACTTTGAAAGATAAGAATCTTGAAAGGAATATAGATGTTGGAGGTCTGGCTTTTGAAGTCCCTCAGGGAAATTTGAGAGTCACTTGAAGACTTTCAGGGCTGTTTGCTATTCTGATCAGCTGGAGTTGAGGAAACTGCTGTATTTAACAAGAAACTAGAACCATTGAAGAAAATCCCTTGCTTTACTGGGACAATTGATGCTGGTCAGTTCAGGCTGAGAAGCTAAAGGTGATTAAGAAAGAGTAACATTGAGGTGAAGTGTTCTCCCAGCAGATAGAAGCTGTGTTCCGGAGGTGGCCTAGGTTATGCCTCATACTGGCAGCTAAACTTGGTATGGTGTAAGAGTCACACAAGTGGTATTAGTTTTGAAGGCACGAAGGAACCATGGAGAGCAATTCGGGCTTGTCATTGTGTTGCAGGGCTGAATCCCTTGAAGAGAACTTGGGAGAGCCTATTAGTGAAGCTGTAATCACACAAGAGACACCAGCATTCTGGAGATGCCAATACCATGCAACAAACACAAAAAAACAGTAGCAACAGTAGGGCAGAGCCAGTCAGAGCCTAGACAAGTTGTAGAGAGTAAAGTCTGAGAAGTGACCCAAGCCCATGGAAAGAACTTGAAGATCATAAGTCAATCATGGGTATTGGGCATTGACTGATGTACACTGTTGGAATTTTGTTTGGCTTTGATTAGGTTGTGACTTCACACTGATATGTCCCTCTTAAAGTAAGGAAATGATTAACTTTTCTTTTTTTTAAGAACCCACAGTAAAAAGGCAGCTTTTTAAAAAGAAACTTTTAGGTTTTAAAAGAAAAATTTACAGTGTTTGAGTTTGTAAGGACTGAGAGAGTCTTTAAGTCTATAAAATGTTTTATACTGGGATGTTCATGGTAATGTATGATCTCAGGAATGATCAGGAAAGGAGTGGTGGCTCAAAACGAATATATGAGCGTGTCAAGGGTCAGTGGTGCTGGACAGTTTATGTTAACTTAATGTAAGCTAAATTCATCTGAGAAGACTGAACCTCAATAAAGAAAAAGCATCTGTAAGGTGGGGCTGTAGGCAAGCTTGTAGGACATTTTCTTAATTAGTGACTGATGGGTGTGGGGACTGCCCATGGTAGGCAGTGCCATCCCGCTCTGCTAGTGGTCCTGGGTTGTAAAGACAATATCTTGTTTATTATATGGATGTATCACCTGTCAATTAAAAAAACCTATGGCCTATGGCTTAGACAGGAAATATAGGTGGGACATCAGGGAAACAAAAAGGATTCTGGGATACAGCCAAGCAGAAGATTTGCTGGGAACATGTGACAAGATGGACAGGCACAAGAAACCAACCACTTGGCAGACTGTAGGCTAGAATAAATGGGATATTTTAAGTTATATCTAATCAGAGAAGAACCTAGCTATATGGCCAAGGTATTTATACATATATTTTGAGTCTGAGTCTTAATTTGGGGAGTACGGGGCTTGACTTTAACACTGGGTTCTATAAGAAAGCAAGCTGAGCAAGCCATGGGGAGCAAGTCAGTAGCAGCATCCCTCCATGGCCTCTGCATCAGCTTCTGCCCTCTTTGAGTTCCTGTCCTGACTGATTTTAATTATGAATAGTGATGTGGAAGCATAAGTTAAATAATCCCTTTCCTTCCCATGTTGCCTTTGATTATGGTGTTTCATCAGAACAATGATAAACCTAAGACAGGGAATGTGTCTATAGTTAGCATACATAAAATGTATTTCATTCCAACCTCCTGCATCTGCTGGTAGACTTACAGAATGAATCATACATGTGTCTGCTGGATAGGACTTCTCAAACCTTCCTCCTCTCTGCTGTATATCACTCAACAACATAAACACTGGCTGACATTCTTGCCAAAGTTTTGATTCTTTACTAACCACAGATTATCTCCGAGAACAAACATTTGACAGGGAACACCAAGATCTCTCAATGTTATTTTAAATGATACAGCTGACCAATAGAAGTTGACATAAAGAAAAGTCTACTTGTCTTGAGACCTGCTGGTTGTGAGTCGCACCAAGGCAAAGGGAGAGAGGGTTTCAGAAAAAGTGGGATGACAATTATATCTTATGTACCATTTATTATGTATTTATTTATTGGCTTAGAAAAAAAATTATGAAATGGGGAAATGTCGGAACTGCCAGCAGGTGCTATGGGTGTGGGTTTATTCCAGGGTGAATTTAAGGGGTAAATGAATAAGGCTCCTGACAAGATGGCTGTTTGAGCAAATCATGAGCAGGGCATTAACAAAAGCCTGAGCATATGAGTTCCCTTAATTTGAAATAAAATAAAATTAAAAGATTTTGATGTCTTCTGCCGTCTCTTTTACGTGGCCTGGCTTAATTTCGTTTCTTTCCAGTTTTGAATGAAGGTGCTTGTTTTATGCTCCTGTGTTTATTATTTCCAAACAAAAGGGGTATTGGAATAATTATCAGAGTACACTTTGGCATGAATAGATTTTATATATTTAATTGCGAGGGAAAAGCAATCTGTTCAGTATGAGGATGCATCTGGTGTCTTGACGCAAAACAATAATGAGAAAAGATGATTGTGTACGGGATTTAGCTTATTCTTATGCAACTTTAATGGCTTTTATTTGTCAGATCCTTCTCTTTGTTTTAGGGGATACAGGTTTTTAAAATATACCCAGATGTTTTCTTTTCTTCAGACTGATCTCAGATCTGAACTTCAATGACAACTCTGTCTACCATTTCTTGATTCAAGTTTAGTTAACAAAGTCATAAATAACATTCCCTGATCCTTATAGTCTGTTCGTCAGTAGAAACCCATACTATGGGACTGATATTATTTCCACGAAGCCAGAAAGGACAGAGGGTGAGCTGTCTTAAGCAGGAAACTTCCAGGCCACTAAGGAGCCCAACCATGGTGTGACAGTTTACTTGGGTGCATGGAAATATGCCATGTCATCATCAAATACAAAATCTATGGCATGTCATCAAATAAGGAGACTGCAGAGTGACAGAATCAAAGAGGTCAGAACAAAATTAAGGCTCAGTTCCCAAAAAGGACAGAGAAGTGAAACTAGGAAAATCAATCATGAGTTAAGATGAATACTTTTGAGACCACATGGCCTCAATAGCAGAATAAGCTGGCTGAAGAACCAGAAATTTGAAGATAAGGCAAGTACAGTTCCATCGGCAGAACAGGATGAAGAAAAATGAAATCACACAAGCGAGCTTTCAAGACTCTGGGACCAACAAGAAGTGCATGCGCCTTTGCATTGGAGAAGCTCCTGGAGGTGAAGAGTCACAAGAGGGGTTATTAAGTAGGTAGAGGCCAGTCCTGACAGACAGCATGAATCCCTTCATTGGTATTCACTGAACTTCAGGGTACCTCACTGTTCTGATCAGGTATTAGCGATAGAGAGTCAAACATGCATCAGCCTAGAACAAATGAAACTCAAGAACGGATGATCAAAATGTGAATGCTTCACTCCTTCTTTAAAAGGGGAACAAGAATACCCTTGGCAGGGAAGAGAGAGGCAAAGATTAAAACAGAGACTGAAGGAACACCCATTCAGAGCCTGCCCCACATGTGGCCCATACATATACAGCCACCCAATTAGACAAGATGGATGAAGCAAAGAAGTGCAGACCGACAGGAGCCGGATGTAGATCGCTCCTGAGAGACACAGCCAGAATACAGCAAATACAGAGGCGAATGCCAGCAGCAAACCACTGAACTGAGAATAGGACCCCCATTGAAGGAATCAGAGAAAGAACTGGAAGATCTTGAAGGGGCTCGAGACCCCATATGTACAACAATGCCAAGCAACCAGAGCTTCCAGGGACTAAGCCACTACCTAAAGACTATACATGGACTGACCCTGGACTCTGACTTCATAGGTAGCAATGAATATCCTAGTAAGAGCACCAGTGGAAGGGGAAGCCCTGGGTCCTGCTAAGACTGAACCCCCAGTGAACTAGATTGTTGGGGGGAGGGCAGCAATGGGGGGAGGGTTGGGAGGGGAACACCCATAAGGAAGGGGAGGGGGGAGGGGGATGTTTGCCCGGATACCGGGAAAGGGAATAACACTCGAAATGTATATAAGAAATACTCAAGTTAATAAAAAAAAATAAATAAAATAAAATGTAAAAAAAAAAAACAAAAAAACATGCATCAGGAGTATGGTGACTCCTCAAGCACAGGGGAACCTTAATGGCACTAGCAACAGACTTCTCATCAGCAACCATGGGAACAGAAAGCATCCGCATAGTTAAAGTACTTACATAGGAAGAGTAATGTCCCTTCAAAATCAAAAGGTGAGGAATGTGATGAACCTAGCACATTGCACTAAATCTATATGCTTCCTGGCAGAGACTTAGAGGAAATAAGGGGGGAAAAATCAAGCTGTTTGTCACTGTAAAAAGCAACTTACGACTGATGGGCACATTGGCACATCAATGTAAGGAATGAGATAGACAGTTCTATGATGCACACAAAGCACATAAGAAAAATGATGTCATCCAGTCTCTCCTCATTCACGAGTGCTTTAAATAGGAGTGGATTGAAATCCCCAATGAAAATGCAGAAATCAGAAGAATGAATAAAAAAGCATTAACATAAATGTAATTCCACCCAGGTGGGTGAAGAGAGGCAGATTGTAGGGGGCCGCTTATTAGGTGTCCTAACTGCTGTCTGCTTGAAAACAAGCTCAATCCTCTCTGCTTCTACTCTGCAGTACATTATGTAATCCCCTTCCCCCTCTCTCATTAGAATATGTAAATTCCACTTTGAATTGCATACTTTGCACTCAATACTCAGCCAGTTTATGTGGAGACCTCCCTCCTCTCTTCCCCCTTTCTCCTCTTCTTGTTCCCTCTACTCCCCTCTCAGTTTCCCACCCATCTCTTGAGTCTTATGCATTCCATGCTAGACTTGGATCTGATACATAATCTGAGAATGACCTTAGATTCTTTTTAAAATTAATTTATTCACTCCACATCTCAACATCAGACCCCTTTCCTGCCAGTACCCCCTCATGCAGATCCTCTACCATTCCCCAGTACTTTCTCCCCTTCTCCTCTGAGAAGGGGGACCCCTCTGTGTATCAATCTCTCTATCCACACATCAAGTCACTGCAGGACTAGAGGTTAGAACCAGTCCATGCTCACTCTTTGATTGATGGTCCAGTTATTGGGAGCTCCCAAGGGTCCAGTTTTGTTGACTTTGTTGGTCTTCCTGTGGAGTCCCTGTCTTCTTTGGATCCCTCAATTCTTCCTCCAACTTACGGAAATAAGACTCCCAGAGCTCCTTCTAATGTTTGGGTGTGAGTCTCTACATCCTTTTTCATTGGCTGCTGGATGGAGCCCCCAAGAGGGCAGTTATGCTATGCTCCTGTCTGCAAGCGTAACAAAGTATCATTCATAATGGCCATGGAATGGGTGTCAGTTTGGGCCAGTAACGGGTTGGCCATTCCATGTCTCTGTGCTCCATCTTTGTCTCTACACAGTTTGTAGGCAGGACACAGTTTGGATTGAAGGTTTTGTGGGTGGATGGCTGTCCTTATCCCTCCACTGGGAGTCCTGTCCGGCTACAGGAAGTGGCCCCTTCAGGATCCATATCCTCCACAGGTAGGAATCTCAGCTAGAATGAATTCCCTAGACACTTTGGGGCCTCCTTAAGTTCCAGGTCTCTAGCGTGTCCTAGAGATTGCTCCCCACCTCTACCCTCACCCTCTACCCCACCTTCTCCATTACTCCTTCCCCAATACCCCACGCCCTGCCCACTGCCAATTTCTGTTCTCTCTCCCCTGTTCTCCCTAGGTCCTCTGCCTCCACCTTCTGTTCTGTTGAGTTTATGTCGTGCTAAGCTAAGGATAAGGCCTAGGGCTTTGTGCATGCTAGGCAAGCACGCTATCAACTAAGCTACTTCTTAACCCCGACTGATGATATCCAGTAGGGAATGGAGAAAGTCCTGAGTGAGTGTGTATCATTGACATGGGCTCAGCCATGACAAGAAGTAATGCCTTAGGACCCATGGGAAAACAGTCATACCCATACCCAGGCTGGCCCATCTGGAAGCTGTTACTGAGAAGTGTTCCTCTACCGGCCCGCCATTCACTCCTATACAGTGCTTAGAGGACTCTTCACAAATCTGTGGTGCTTATCTCTGCACCTTCACCATTGCTCTCCTTTCTGTCTCCGTGATGTTAGATTACACTGCTGTTCTGATTTCTCTTTCTTAGAATAAGTTCCTTGTTGTTGAAGCCAGACCTTGGCTACTTGGTGTGCTCTTCTTTCTTCTGCCCGTCTCTACTCTCGTCCAACCCTTTCAACCCCTTAACGCTAGATGGGAGAGAAGAAAAGAATAGAGGGGGAAGGGAGCAAGATTACGGTTAGTTCCAGTTAGACCACTTCCCGCTGATTAGGTGTGTCATCGAGATCCTTGGGGCAAGTTTGATCTTCGATGTCAGGATATCTAATTTCTTCTTGTTGTCTCTTCTTTGAGCATGACTGCTTAACAAGCCGCAGCCAACAGAAACCAAACAACGCCAACAACTCAACTCATAAACAACAATTAACTTACATCTCAGGGCCCTAACATTTATATACCTGACCAAGAGTCCCCACAATTCCAAACATCACACAGTTGTAGAAACTATCAGCAGCTGGGAAAATCATACCCCTGCTAGAGCACAAGACAAATCACACACACACACACACACACACACACACACACACACACACACAGTTTGTTTGAAATCACTATGCTGGCTGGATACAGAGTTCTGATTAAAGTACTTTTTAGGAAAATCATTTATTAACTTCTATAGATATTAATATGCCAACTTAAACTTCATTTCCTCCATCTCCTTTGTGCCTGTCTCTTCTAAGTCTTCATTTTAATCACTGTCCTGTGAATATGTTCTTATTCCCCTGCTACTGTATTTTCAGACTCTTGTACCTGTTTGATTATTTCTCTATGTCTTGTGGGAGAGTCTCCATAATTATTCTCTAGACTTGGAAACTCACAAGATCCTGAACATTTAATTCATCCACTAATAGACATCAAATGAATCAATGAGTAAATGCTAACAATTTATACAAAGTTCTCTTAAATCCACAAGGGGAGGAAGTAATTGTGGTTTCAATTTAGAGAAAATTATGGAAGACCTTGCTAGCTCAATAACTACATTTTTTAATTCCTTTTCTAAATTAAATTACAATATTTTTTACTTATTCACTTTACATCCTAATTGCTCCCCTCTCTTGGTCACTCCTTCCCACAATCCTCCCCTTTCCCTCCCCTTCTCCTCTGAGCAAGTGGCATCCCCCTGGGTATCGCCTACCCTAGCACTTCAAGTCTGTGCGAAGCTAGGTGCTTTCTCCTTCACTAAGGCTAGACAAGGCAGCCCAGCTAGTAGAACCTATCCCACATACAGGCAACAACTTTTGGGATAGTCCCTGTTTCAGTTGTTTGGGACCCACATGAAGACTAAGCAGCCCATTTGCTACATATGTGTGGGGAGGCCCTTTAAAAAAGATTTATATGCCTTTGTTTCCAATAGAGCACAGGGGCTCTTGATTAATTATTGCTTTGGGGTTTAATATTGTAGGTATCCACATTGCTTGGGACCTTGACCTGATTAGGACCAACACCCACAGAGAGAAAAACTGGGGTTGTGGGCTGTGGACTGTCAGGGGTCAATACCTACTACCACTGTATCTAGGAACCTCGGTATGTTTCTTACATGCAGCTCAGGGGAAAGACATAACCAGTCTCAGTAATGAGCAGCCCCATCTCAGGCTATAAAAGAGGAAGAAGCAACAGACGCTAGTTCTGCACACATTGATCAATTGTCCATAAACATTCATGCTTTGCTAATTTCAAACTTGACCCGACCCATATCCCATATGTCAATTTTCCATGGGTATGAGGTCCTTGCCATGTCTGTGTCAACGATACACATCCTATTATGATTGCACACGCTCAGTGCTTTCTCTGCTCCCTACAGAGTCTGACCTAATCATTTCTCTGTCTACAAATGAGCCGAGCTTGGATTCAGTACACAACTTAAAAAAAAAAAAAAGATTCGTTTTTATTTACATTTCAAATGGCATTCCCTTTTCTGGTTTCCTGTCCATAAACTACCCCCTATCTCATTCCCTTACCCCTTCCTCTATGAGGGTGTTCCCCTACCCAACAACCCATCCCTTCCCGTCTTCCCACCCTGACATTTCCCTACACTGGTCCAGCCTTGGCAGGACCAAGGGCTTCTCCAGCCATTGGTGCCTAACAAGGCCATCCTCTTCTACAAATGCAGTTGGAGCCATGGGTCTGTCCATGTGTACTCTGCGGATGATGGTTTAGTCCCTAGGAGCTCTGGTTGGTTGGTATTGTTGTTCTTATGGGGTTGAAAACTTGTTTAGCTCCTTCAATCCTTTCTCCAACTCCTCCAATGGGGACCCCATTCTCAGTTCAGTGGTTGGCTCTGAGCATTTGACTTTGTATTTTTCATGCTCTGTCAGAACCCCTCAGGAAACAGCTCTATCAGGCTCTACACAACTTTGTTACTGCTAGACAATCCTACCTCCCTTGGTAAAGATGATAAAAGAGTGAGAGAGCCAGGGGGAATGGATGGCACCAAGGAGATCCTGTGTTCTACACTCAGTGAGATGGATGCACATATGGACTCACAGACGCCGTGGCAGCATGCAGAAGTTCTTCACATTTTCAAGCCTGATGGGGTTCTAATAATAAGAGTAGGAAGTAAGAACAAGCCCCTGTCCCTAACCAAGGAGCTATCTCCAATTGACATCAGCTTATATAAGAAAAATCAGCTTCTTCTAAAGAAGTCTCGGTGGATATATTAACCACACTTAAGGACATGCCCCCTGCCAGCAATAGATGTCTAACACAGAACAAAGTCAATAATATTTTTGTAGATGTTTTGTCTTATATTGCCTTGTTTGGCCATTTTTTATTTTCTCACCATTTTTTGCATATATATTATGATCTCTGATTTTGTGCTTTCATGGTGTATGTGTTTGTATGTATGTGTTTCTTATGCTATATTTTTATTATAATTCGTTTGCTATTTTTGTCTATTTTTTTTTCCTGGAGCTGGGGACCGAACTCAGGGCCTTGCGCTTCCTAGGCAAGCGCTCTATCGCTGAGCTAAATCCCCAACCCTTTTGTCTATTTTCTAAAGAGAAAGAGAAGGAAGGTATAGATTTGAAAAGAGTGGGTGGGGGGGGAGATAAGGAAGATCTAGAAGGAGTTAGGGGAGGAGCAACCATGGTCAGAGTATGATATATTAAAAAATATTTTTTGTTAAAATTTTTTTTTTAAATGAAAGATGCGATGTTTGGCTTAATGCTAACTTGACACAAGCTGGAGTCATTAGATACAAGGGAGCCTCAGTTGAAAAATGCCTCTATAAAATCTGGCTGTAGAGCCTTTTATTTTTAAATTAGTGATTGATGTGGGAGAGCTAGTCCATTGCTCATGAAGCCATCCCTAGGCTAGTAGCCCTGGATTCTATAAGAAAGCAGGCTGAGCAAGCCTGTAAAGAACACCCCTCCCTGGCTTCTGTCTCAGCTCCTGCCTCTAGGTTCCTGCCCTATTTGAATTCCTGTCCTACCTTCCTTTGATGATGAACAGTGATGGGAAAGTAAATGCCAAATAAACATTTTCCTCTTCAAGTTGCCTTGGATCATGGTGATTCATCATCACAGCATTAGTAACCTTGACTAAGGTTACTTATCTTAGTCAGAGTTGCAGGAATAAATAGAATTGTTTAAAAAAAATACTTCTCATGAATCAACTAGAAACTCATACAATAGCCTGACTTTTTCAGTGAAATTTAAACTATCTAGACAAATAACTCAAGGAAGCTTATCAGAGTCTATGGGAACTCAGAGAGCAGGCTCAATTTCAGGTAGGCCAATTCAATCCAGGAGGCTCCTAATTGGCAAAAGCATCTCTTAGTTACTTTCTCTTGATTGGCCTCATCCTGCTTACTAATGCTTCCTTTCACTGAACAAGTGACCAGCTCAGGGGAGTTCTGATCCGTGTCAGTTTCCAGTACCTGTGCAATCCCAGCATCTTGGCTTGCTTTATAATTCAACCTCAGGATACATAGCTTTGGCTCTGGATAGGAGCATCCAATACTTCAGAAGCCATCTATAGTTCTCTTGATGCTCTTTAAACCTTTCTTGGATCTCTCCCTTCTGCAAGCATCCTTCCTTTACCTTAATTTCCCCATGTACATCATATTAGTTACTTGGCTTTTTTTTTCCAACCAAGGTAATGCTTTCCGCAGAGATATGCCCATGTCTGTTTTTATAAATACACACAATCATGAACCAAACTCAAAAGATGTCTAACTTCTCCTTTTGTGGAATGTCCCAAGGATGGGTTCATCCATTGTTTGTTTTGCTTCTTCGGTTGTCTTGAATTGCTGTTGTTATGAAGACCTTTGCCAGAGCTGTCAAAGGGCATAGAGTATATATTCAGAGAAGTGTCAAATCAGAAGCCTAAAACTCCCTGTTAGCAGTGCCAGACTCTTTAAAAATCACCAGAAGCAAGGAGAAGAGTTGAACATGACCTTGGAAGGGCTGGAAGCACAAAGCACTGCCCTCAGCTTTGAAATGTGCTATTTCTAAGGTTTACCTTGAAGGTCAATATCTGTACTTTGAATTCTGATAATCCTAACCTGCTACAGGCCAGTCATCCTGAAAACATCACACTAAGGCTTATTTCACCAGACTTTGGCTGAAGTCCCACAGGAAAGAACACACACAGTGGTTCACCCATGGAGACACATGAAATTTCAAAAGTAATAAACTTCGGTACATGAGAGGGCTGTATCACATTTGCTAGAGACACTGTGTACTCCAGACGCAAGACTCAGGATTTGAGTTGGATTGACTAGAAAGCGTTCTCCCTGAGGACTAGCTTTCATGATATTAGAGATAGATATTCAAGCTCCTAAGGGAAGGAGAGAACCAGCAGTCTTACGGGATGTGATATATAAACCACAACACTAACCAACATGGCAAGATATCCCTCAAAGTGCAACAATGTTACCCTATCTTGGAGGAAACCAACAGCTATTTAACTGGACTTAAGAGCTGCTCAATAAGAGCAAGATCATTGGTACTATAACCTAGTCAACTACATAGGACAATTGAGAGCATGGATCTTAGAGGAGAAACTACTCCCAGCTCATACATTTTGTTGGACTCTCCCTGGCTGTGTCATGGCATATTTACTGCTTGAGTAGATGTATATGTTTCCTTCAAATCTCTGTAAGAAAATCTCTTGCAAAATAGCTTATACCTGATGATGTCACATTTGAAGTCCATTATTTTGATGTATAGGGAAGCTCTTCATTATCAGTCTTGTTTTGCTCTTGGCATTGTCCTAACTGTAGTCTCATCTATGCTTTGTGATCCATCACCCAGCCGCCATGATGGACTAATGTACCAGTTTCCTTTTCTTTCATCGTCGGCTCACCTTGTTTGCCTGAAAACTAACATCCCACATTTCTTTGATCACATGGTGTGATCAGTCATAAGCATTCAATCATAGAAAAGTCCCCCAAGTGGATTCTGTCACATCAAAGTCTGAGTCAGGATCCTTTCATGCACGCCTTTAAGATGTCTACATACTGGCGAGTCCATGTTGTGTTGTACATATGTACATATGTGTGGGGCTGACCACCTCTGATTAGATAACCTCCCATAGAACTCAGAGACCTGAAGAATATTCCTGTTTTAGCTGCTATTAATTGCCCATAATTTTTCATCTAAGGGCAATCTAATTTTTCATCTAATTTTTCAAAAAGTTCCTGTATGGACTTTTTCTACAGCTAATAACAAAATAACTGTTTAAAATATATGTCCACACCTGCCCCACACACATCATGACTGATTTTGCATCCATTATCATTAGCACTATAAGGATATAGGGGCTTTACAAACAGGGTAAGGGTCATAGACTTAGACACTATTGTGTAATACAGGATTCATTAAAATTGATAAGTGAATAAGATGAGATTTTTTAAAAAAAGATGTTCATAAAATTATATATATATATATAGTTTAGCCAGATAAGTAGATTTGAAAAGTTAATAAAAGTGAAACCTCAATTCAGATATTCATAATATAATCTTCTACACCTCTTCTCTGCATAATGAATAAATGGATTTTAACATATAAAAGTGAATCTGCCCTTTTACTCCACATAATTACAGTCACACATCACTCTCACTTGATTCAATAGTTTTAAAGTACTTATTAACCTTTCATATAGATTTGTCCTAACAATTATATTTAACAAGAAAAAAATTATCTTTTATTTTTAGACATCTAAATTAGCTCAGTTCCATGTTTTCTGTGGTTTTATGATATTAATCATGCTGGTGATTGTGGATAACACCCCAGAATACTTTTTCCCATGTGCTTTGTTATTGTTGGAAATGGTACCTCAGAGGAGGTGCAGATTTTTCTCCATAGTGCAAGTTTGCTGTTGCAGAAACATTTGTATAGGCCACAGAAATGTCAAATGAACCCCGTGAAATGTCCCTTCTGTGACTGTTTAGTTCAGATGGAATGAAAGTATGGTTCGCAGTAAAGCTACTTCTCAGAAGTGGGATTCAAAGGAAAGGCTTTTGTTTTCACTTTAAAAGAAATGCTATTCTAATTATGTCAGGGGAACTCAACTATATTCTTTTTGCTTGACCTTAATTTGGACATCTCAACATGGTCCCCATGATGGGCATGCTTATTCGGCCATGGGACTTTAAGTTCCTTATGTTTTAAGATCAGGGACATGAGTGATATATACTGGTCACACAAATGTTTTGTGCCTTTTGTCCAGGAACTACTTCCTCTCCTTATATCTCACCATGAATCTGAAATGTCCACATTATTATCTGGTGACATCACAGTGCCTTAGACAAATGAACAGGCGTGTTAGCCTTGCATTCTGTATTCCTGGATCTTCTTCCTACACCAAGCTTTGAAGCTCTCTCTAAAGCCTGACCTGGCACACACACAGCCATCACCCACTCTAGTCAGAAGGCAGGTCTGCTTTGATTCTTCGGTCATGGGAGGTATTTAAAACAGAAAAGGGAAGAAGTAAAAAAAAAAAAATTCAAACATTTTATTGGTACGTGGGTTCTGGATGTAGGAATATGTGAGTAAAAATATCCTTAGTATAATAATTTTGAGGGGAAACATATTGGTAGATAAGCAGTGTTTCATACTTTTGAGAGCAAAGAAAGTAAAGCAATATTTTTTTTCTGGGGTGAAGGTGCCTGGGAATGGAAAATTTAAAAGGGAGATAAATTAGCAAGCATGGCTGACTTCTAGAAAATAGGGTCTTAAAATCTCACACTGGGTGGAGAGAGAGAGAGAGAGAGAGAGAGAGAGAGAGAGAGAGAGAGAGAGAGAGGAGAAAGAGGAGAGAGAGAAGAAAATAATTAAAACTAAAAACAGATACCACAATTACAAAACACAGCAATTACAAAACACCATCAATGAAATCTCCTGCTCTATCCAGTAAGCCCAAGGTAAGACAAGAGTACTATCAAGACAGGAAGCTCATGTAACTTGGAGAAGAAGGTGGAAGGTGTTGTAGAAATATGTAATGCCCAAATCAGGGTTTCTACCTTACCTTTAACCATTCAGTTCCTGGATAAAAGACACACAAACTTTAAATTTACAATAAGCCTTAATCAGTACAAGATCGTGACAGGCATCTACCCTCTATGCTATTATGTCTATTTTCCAGCCAATAATCCTATTATATAATTTGCCATGTTTTATCTGGGCTGCTCTTAACTCTAGTTAGACAACCTGCAGGGCCATTATTTCATGACTCACACAACCCATGGCGGCTTCTTCCTCTATTTATCTTCTTCCCTTATGGTTCTTCTCAGACCTCAAGCCTAGGAATCCTAAACCCTGCTGATGTCTCTTCTGCCCAGCTATTTCCTGTCAGCATCTTTATTTACCAATCATAAATGACTTAGCAGCAAGGTTACATAGCTTCACTTCTGTCTACATGTGTACTCTCTTGTCTCTGGAGCAGCCCAGTCTTGAGGAATCAGTATTAACATTAGAATATAAGCAGCGTCAGGCCAACCCACCACAAGAAGGGGAGGTATTTTATGCTTCATTGATAGAGCTATGAAAAATAAGACAGAAAAGAAAAAGGAAGGAAGGAAGGAAGGAAGGAAGGAAGGAAGGAAGGAAGGAAGGAAAAACCTCAAAAATATATCAGAGCAAGTGAAAATAACACAGAATAAACATAAAGCCAACTTAATGTTCTGGGGGCAGCAATAATAAAAGTCACCCAGTTGACATTCTCCTGGCTTTAATTAGATGACATATGTCTAGCAGTATAGGCACTCTCAGGTTTTTCTTAGTTGCTAGTGTGTTTTTTTTCCCCTCAAATAAAACTATTTGCCAGTTTAATGTGTGCCCAGTGTTCATACATAACAAGTAGTTTCTATTAAAATATTCCGTGTCTCCTTTAAGAAGTTATTTCCAATGTGTGAACAGGGCTTAGCTGACAAAACAGAGTATTCAAACAAATTAAATTATTCCCTCTTACACGGCTGAAATAGCCACTGTGTAAATGCGTTTGTATAGTTTATACACTTCTGCCACCACACAAAACACCAGAGATATCTGGTTCACTCTCACAGGGTCTCGTACACTTGACTCAGTCCTTCATGTGCTTGCTAAAGATATCGAATATCATACATCATACGTCATGTGCCGTACGTCGTACACCATAACCAGGGTAATTAGAAAAGTAACTCAAGGAGATAAAAATCCAACGACAGGAGCCAGAGAGACAGCTCTTCAGTTGAACACTTGATTTTTCAGCACCCACATGGCAGCTTCAACCACTCAGAACTCCAGCTCTAGAGGACCTGCTACCTAATTCTGACCCTTTCATGTACCAGGCACATAGTGGGTGCATATACTTTCACACAGTCAAAGCACTAAGATACATAGAATCCAAAAGGGAAAAGAGAAACAGTGATTAAATAGTTAACTCTCACGGGTGTTGAGCTTGGCAGCAAACCCTCTTACCCATTAAGCAACCATGCCCATCCGAAAACAAAACCAACTCCACCTTGCTTGAAATTTCGCTATCATAGCTGATTTTAATATGCACGATATCTGTAAATTCTGTATAAACCAAATATCTAATTCAGTTTCTTTTTACCTAATATTCATCCAAATTTCTAAAATTGAAATATCCCAGCAATCATCTCTGATTGCTAGAATCAAATTCATATCTCTTTCTTCATTTAAATTATATTAAGGTCTGACTTGCTTATACTGTGTTCATAGTTCATGTTGTTTAGATATCAAAACCCAAAGTAATTTGCAGATTCAATACAATTCCAGTCAAAATGTAGCAGGAGTTTTATAGGCATTGTCCAACTTATTTTAGATTTTGTTTTTAAGGAATGCCAAGTCTGTGGGTGCCAAAACTATGTAGACAGAAAGAAAGAAAAAGAGAAGACCTTACCTTACTGAGAGATAAGGCTTAGTGCTGAATAATCAAAGCACTATGTTGCCTTACTAACATTGGACACAGATAAAAGCTAATGATTTTAAGCCCAGAAGTGTGTTCCATAGCTCTCTTTCTATTTTCCACCTAGGTCTCTGAATGTAGGAGAGAGCGATCATCTCCCAAATGCAGAATGAAGCCCATGTGTCTCTCTAGGAAAAATGACCCACAAAGATTAAGCTGAAAACCACTGAACTACTCAAGCAGTGGTCATGAATCCAGATCAACAGGATGCTGGCACTGAGCCGCTAGAGGAAGAACTTAAAAGAGTACAGTCACGGTAGAAAATGTATTAAAACGTGCGCATAATTGCACACACTCAGAGGCACTTGTAACTTTGTCCAAACACTTCCCCACACCGGAGGCTTCAGCCCAGAGCACTTATTCCCCGGGAAGTGTTTTTCTGCTTAAGATTTATAGAAGTGTGAATTTCCACAAGAACTTCGATCCAAGATGAATCATTTGATACAACCACTTTAATAATAATGATAATAATAATAATAATAATAATAATAATATAGGTATAAATGTGTAATAGTTCCCCTTGGCAATATGCAAAGTGTCGGTATTTTTAACACTATAGTACAGGGACACTCTCTGGTGTCCCTGTAATCCAAAAAGAATTCTGTGCTCACACTCCGAGAAGCGTTTTAACCACGCACATGGTTGGTGTTTCGGGTGACTATTCTTACAAGTGATCACCATAACTGAGCTAAGCAGTTACATCAACACAAATTAACTCCCACAGCTCAGTGTATCAGACTGAGACAACTTGAATACTTACTTAGTCAACCATCGATGCTGCTTTTTAGACAGTCGTTTCACCTCTCTCTGCACCTGAGTTAAGCAACTGTGAAAAGGGTTATTATAGGATCTATCCCACGAGGACTTTCGATCTTTAACATGGAGCAATGCGACCCACTTGAATCTGTAGTCCTCTACTTACAAGCATGAGTGAACTTTGGTTAGGGGCAGATAGAGCCCGTTCATTATAAACACCAATGAACGCTTAGCGTTTTTTATCCCAGGAATGTGACACAGTTCTGTCACTTGGCAGTCAGTCTTAGAAGTGGGCGGAAGATGTCATGTGAGGTTTTGCCTTTGGTCATTCTGACATGCTCTTAGGCAAGAGATCTTTTTTTTTTTTTTTTTTTTTTGGAGCTGGGGACGGAACCCAGAGCCTTGTGCTTCCTAGGCAAGCGCGCTACCACTGAGCTAAATCCCCAACCCCAAGAGATCTTAAAGGGAGATTTTCATTTAAACTATGTCTGTATAGGTATACACTGTCTTACTTATAGGTATTTATGGAGATATTTAATGGTAGGTCTCCTTGTGTCTTATCTGAATCCTCTCTCCTTCATTTATCTCCCCACTCCTCCTTAATTAACCTTCCCCCCCCTTTCCCACTTTCCTGTTCAAGTCGCTGTTACCCAGTTCTTCACCTCTTTTGCTCATCAGAAATCATTGCCACTTAAGGCTTTCACTCTGATGTGCTTCTCTATACAATGTGAAATTTTAATTATTTTTAGATCATAGCTATGTGTAATGGAATATGGCAATGATACGGTCACGTTGTTTAAAATAGTCAAGAAGTATATACTGTAAAGCCATAGCACATGAACCGTTCAAAAGTATGATTCACCATTTGAGACACTTTCAGAATCCAAAGTTGGTTTTAATTTGTCTTTATTCTCTTTTCACACATCTAAACAGTGAAATTTGAATATTATCTCCCATTATGTATCTTCAGGCCACTACTTAAAAGGCCATTTGAAAAATTAGACAATAAAAAAATAAGTAATATATTTATGGAAGCCATTTGTGATAATATTAACCTTTAGTGGCTAAGGTTCTTTAAAATATATGGGTACAATTTTCATACGGCATGTATTTATACTACCAAAATATACAAAGTCTTTTACAAGATAAAAATTGATTGACAAGATCCAGGGTGGCCGTCTTTCCCTCAGGTCTGTACGTTTGGAGACAACCAGAGAGCCGGGCTGAGGTGTGGGGTCTCCGGAAATGGAGCAGCTGTGGGCACTTCTGCAACCTGGGCTGGGCTGGGAGCCAAAGAGCTGGTTTAAGCCCTGAGGGACTTGAGCCATTGAGGGACTTATGCTGTAGTCTACTGTCTTCCCCTTCCGGAATCTGCAGTCTCAAGATGCCTCAGGGACTATCCACAGGCATCATGGGAAATTAGCAAGGGGTGGGGTATTTAGGGCCCTGTGGTTGGCCAGGAAGCTAGACTGGCATTTTGTAAAAAGTACTAGTGTTGAGACCAGGCAGGAGCTAGTCAAGGCAAGGCCTTCAGCACCAACCATGAGACTACTGAGTGGAAAGAATAGTGAGGGGAAAAAAAATCATCCTGGGATGTCCTTCTGGCGCTTGCAGACAGTCTCCATAAAGAATAAAACTGGTAAACACCGGAAGTGTTCGTCCTCTCCAGCCTAGGCTACTATTTTTTTTTTTACATTTTATTTATTTATTATATATTATGATTACACTGTCGCTATCTTCAGACACACCAGAAGAGGGCATCAGACTCATTTCAGATGGTTGTGAGCCACCATGTGGTTGCTGGGATTTGAACTCAAGACCTTGGGAAGAGCAGTCGGTGCTCTTAACCACTGAGCCATCTCTCCAGTCCTAGGCTACTATTTTTATGGAAGCCTTAAAGCAAGTTTTACCAGTGATTGTAACCATGGCTGGGAGTCTGATGTTCTACACTTTTAGTTTGAACAGCAAGGAGATACGGTATGGCAGAAAATGAATCTTTTTGGACAGAATTTATTTTGTGATATATCAATTTATATTAACGGTATTGAGTTCTCATGGGAGTCATGGTATGGTAAATGAGATTCAGAAATTGGATGAGAATTTTTCATTGAGGCACCGGTGACCCAGGTGTCCCAGGGTCTTCCGTCACAAAGAAAATCATCTGTGACACCTTAAGATTCAAAGACCGTTCTTGAGCTTGCAGTGAGTAAACATGTACACAGAAGAAAAATCTCAACCGGCCTATTCGAGGACACTTGGGTTTATGGCCCTTTTGGTGTACAGTGTGCTTGAAGAACCTTACTGCTAAGGGCACTCTTCAGGACCACTTGAACATAAACAATGTGGACCTGCCATAGAAATGTCATTGCTGTGCTATGGATTTCAAACTCATTCAACAAGCACTTAATCTCGGTTCGTGGCAGAAACAGTGGTGAAAATCTAACTAGACCCGACCTCAAATGGCAGAATCTACTGTAGCAAAATTGTGGACCTGGGAAGTAAACAGAATCACTGTAGTAGGCACAATCTGTTTGTAAGCATGCAGCATTTATAGCATGCCGCTAAAAACGTCAGCTTTTATTTCAGTTCTCCCTATATGGTATTCGTTCTGAATGTCTAACAGTTCCAAAGTTGCGAATGGTGTGATTAAGTTCACAGTAGTCTCCATTGTCTCAAGCCTTATGTCCCTGTTCCCAGCTTCAGCAATGATTTCAGATGCTGATTTGTAATTTCAGGTGATTTAGTGTTGACTCTAATGCTACTGTAATGTCAATGAATTAGAATGGTAATAAAAAAATAGATTTGAAAGCATGGTGTTGTCTGCCACTATTGATTTGGAAAACAGGACTAACAGTTTCCTTTTGGCTGTTTAACCATTATTCTTGGATTATAATAAACTCAAGGAACACAATTCTGACTCACAAGAGACTAGCAGAATGTCCTTAAAATTGTATAATTTAAATGTCCAAGAGAATATGTAGTTAGACTCTTTTGTGATTTTATATAATATAGTTGGGTTAAGAACGCTCTAGCTAATACAAGTATTTTCTTGGCATGGACTGAAAAGTTATGTTTCTATGTATTCCAATTTTATCAAAGACATTTTTATCGACTGTTTACTTAGAGTTGGGTTTTGTTTTAGGTTTATTGTTTGTTTGTTTGTTTGTTTTAGTTAACACACACTATGATTTAACACATAGATAATTTTCTACAACTGGGAGTCCAATTCCATCACCTTCTGTGGTGGTTTGAATGCTTGGCCCAGGGAGTGACACTATTAGGAGGTGTGACCTTGTTGGAGAAGAGGTTGGAGGAAGTGTGTCACTGTGTGGGTGGGGCACGGAGACCCTCCTGCTAGCCACATGAGAGCCAGTCTTCTCTTAGTGGCCTTCAGATGAGGATGTAGAACTCTCAGCCCCTCCTGCACCATGCCTGCCTGGACACCACCATGTTCCCACCTTGAGAATGATGGACTGAACCTCAGAACCTGTAAGCCAGCCCCAATTAAATGTTGTCCTTATAAGAGTTTTCTTGGTCATGGTCTCTGTTCGCAACGGTAAACGCCTAACTAATACAATTTCAAAAAATTTCCTTATGTTGCTCCTTAGTCTACCCACTCTAACTCCAAATTCTGGTAAGAGTTCTTCATTATTATAATTTGCCCTAATCTAGGGTGAATCTTATAGTAGGCTTCATTTTGATTGTTTTTTACTCAACATAATGCCTGTGAGCTTCATCTATGTGTATATTAGCAAGTCATTATCTTTTTATATCTGTCTTTTATTTTCCTTTTGGCAAGATTTGCGTAGCCCAGGCTAGCCTCTAATTTTGCTCACTTCTTGAACCCTGGGATTATGCCTGGCCCTTTTTTCTGTTTTGAATTACCTATCTATACATTTTCTTTTCCAGCAGTCAGCAGGTGAATCCTTGAAGTTCAGAAAACTAGTAGGATATAATGTTTCATTTATATGAATGCCTCTAAATTCAAAACTATTTTGCACTTACAATGAAAAGCAAAATTCATTGCTGGGTAAATCACCTTTCCTGGCCACAGGAAGTAATCACTTTCAAGCTGTTCAGTATGTCTACATAACCCTGCTCTGTGTAGAGATTTTACTGTATTTAAGTTCTGCTGATACTTTTATGTATTTTAACATGTAGTGTATTTTGCAGCATATAAAAGTTTTGTGAAAATCATATGTGTGCTGAATAAAATTTTGTGATACGTTCATGGCAATAATGCTCTAAGGTAAACACTTTATTGCCCTGGATAATGGACTGGTTCAGTGGTGCCTTTCTTTTCCCTCATGACTTAAGAATGGCCAATTTCATTTGTGAATGAATTCCCCTCTGAGAAACAGTTTATTTGCGACTAAAGTGATTCTCTTATTTTTGCTTCCTGAGCTGAATTTTGGAAAGGAGAGTTAGGAATGGGTGGAGAGGCTCAACTATGGTAAGCAGTTGACATTTATAAGAAGTGATATCTACTATATTGGATATTTGGAACACTTTGAATGAAGGTGCTTAAGTTTGATGTATGCCTTCTAATACTGCTGTAAAAATATATTTGTAAGCATTTTAAAAGTTTTCTGTGTGGGAAGGTGTTTTATAAAGTGGTTGTTACTTCCATTACTTATTCATTACATAAGCAGATTGATTTTAAAACATACTTCCCAGGAGCTAGGGAAAGTGCCCAGGCTTGTCTGTAATCCCTGAACTTGGGAGGTCCTGCAAGAGAATCATTTCAGGGCTAGCCTTTGTTCCATAGCTAAGTTTGAGGGCAGCCTCAGCTAGGAGAGACCCTGTTTTAAAAAAAAATAATCCAAAAATGTAAACAAACACAGCAGATTTCCTAGGAGAGTACCAGTTTGCATGACATGTCTGAAAAATTCAACAAAGTAGAATCTGTTAAATTATGCAGGTATGACAGAGTAAAGTGTAGCATTTATTCATTTTTAAATAGTTTTAGCCATTTGTTTATAGTAGGACAGACAAAAAAAAAGATTGTGTTTGGGTTTGAGCCTCTTGAAAAGGAAGTTGTTACCTCATTGTAGAGAAAATCCTTTTCCCCTTTCATTGGATGTAATTATGCAATTATTTTTATTGAGAAATTAATCTGAAGGTGGGAATGGGAAAATATTGATTGACTATTACTTATTTGGGTGCATGATGTACACTGTCTATCAAAAATAACCATGACTTAATTCCCTTAATTGAGAAAGAACAAAGCAAAACAAAAACACAGCTGACACTATTATGCACTGCTAATTTCTGAAGAATGGGTGTAGCATACGGCCCATCTTCTGTCTAGGGACAAAGTTATCTGTTTCCACTTGTTTGTTTTAGAGACATGTTCTGTGTGTATTCCAGGCTTACCTTGAACTATCTGCAGTCCCTCTCTGCCTTAGGTTTCAGAGAGCTGACATTGTAAGCAGTCTGGTAATGGACTACGCATTTTAAGGGAACAATCACAGATATCAACAATTAGCCCTGATATCAAATATATAAATGACTTCATCAACATTCTGCAAGAAATTAAGCAGATCAAAGTACAACTTCCCTGAGACTGAAATAACACATTAATTATTATATATGTGCTTTGATACTTCTGGTTATTCATGAGCTGATTTTATAAATAACACTGTCTATCAAATGAACTCTCACAAAGCATAGCTTGAGATCCAGCCATGAATATTTCAGGATCATTTTCCCCTGCTAATGGCCTCCTGCTTACATTGGGTATAAATGATACATTCACACCAGAGTCTCCAACAGATGAGAGTTTTGTAGTGACGACATCTCCATCCATCTTGGGGACCACTTGGGCTTTTCTGATCTATTTGCCCTGCCTCAGGTCCTTTCCCAATCCTTGCCTCCAGCATCAAGCTTTATACACTGGGACACTTGACGTCAGGATTTGGCCATTTACTCTAGGCTGAGCAAGTGTACATCATAATACTGGTGCAAGGTGCACATAAGGAGTGTTGTAAACTAAATCACAGAGGAGACAGATAAAACCAGTGCTTCTGAGTTTTCTAGAATAACTTCAGAGACCACTCTTTCTCAGGCACCTTGGAAGATGAACATGCTTCAGGTGTTGTATCAGTGTTCCAACAGTATCTGTCTGTGTGAGATCTGACCACAGGGGCCCAGAAAATGCTTTCCTTCAGACTTAACTTGATTGTACTGACCTTCACATTTCTTACTTTCTTACCATTGATCAACTCTTCAGTGTTAAAAAGGTTATGCTGGTAAGGGAAAAAGGTCAACTAACATATAAAGGCAGACCTATCAGAATCACACCAGACTTCTCGCCAGAAACTATGAAGGCCAGAAGATCCTGGACTGATGTCATACAGACCCTAAGAGAACACAAATGCCAGCCCAGGTTACTGTATCCTGCAAAACTCTCAATTAACATAGATGGAGAAACCAAGATATTCCATGACAAAACCAAATTTACACAATATCTTTCTACAAATCCAGCACTACAAAGGATAATAAATGGTAAAGCCCAACATAAGGAGGCAAGCTATACCCTAGAAGAAGCAAGAAACTAATCGTCTTGGCAACAAAAGAAAGAGAATGAAAGCACACAAACATAACCTCACATCCAAATATGAATATAACGGGAAGCAATAATCACTATTCCTTAATATCTCTCAACATCAATGGCCTCAACTCCCCAATAAAAAGACATATATTAACAAACTGGATACGCAACGAGGACCCTGCATTCTGCTGCCTACAGGAAACACACCTCAGAGACAAAGACAGACATTACCTCAGAGTGAAAGGCTGGAAAACAATTTTCCAAGCAAATGGTCAGAAGAAGCAAGCTGGAGTAGCCATTCTAATATCAAATAAAATCAATTTTCAACTAAAAGTCATCAAAAAAGATAAGGAA
This sequence comes from Rattus norvegicus, assembly GCF_021556685.1. Classification (NCBI taxonomy): domain Eukaryota; kingdom Metazoa; phylum Chordata; class Mammalia; order Rodentia; family Muridae; genus Rattus; species Rattus norvegicus. The sequence continues at coordinate 16,433,870 of NC_141553.1, read as the reverse complement.
GGACACTTCATATTCATCAAAGGAAAAATCCACCAAGATGAACTCTCAATCCTAAATATCTATGCCCCAAATACAAGGGCACCTACATATGTAAAAGAAACCTTACTAAAGCTCAAAACACACATTGCACCTCACACAATAATAGTGGGAGATTTCAACACCCCACTCTCATCAATGGACAGATCATGGAAACAGAAATTAAACAGAGATGTAGACAGACTAAGAGAAGTCATGAGCCAAATGGACTTAACGGATATTTATAGAACATTCTATCCTAAAGCAAAAGGATATACCTTCTTCTCAGCTCCTCATGGTACTTTCTCCAAAATTGACCATATAATTGGTCAAAAAACAGGCCTCAACAGGTACAGAAAGATAGAAATAATCCCATGCGTGCTATCAGACCACCACGGCCTAAAACTGGTCTTCAATAACAATCAAGGAAGAATGCCCACATATACTTGGAAATTAAACAATGCTCTACTCAATGATAACCTGGTCAAGGAAGAAATAAAGAAAGAAATTAAAAACTTTTTAGAATTTAATGAAAATGAAGGTACAACATACCCAAACTTATGGGACACAATGAAAGCTGTGCTAAGAGGAAAACTCATAGCGCTGAGTGCCTGCAGAAAGAAATAGGAGAGAGCATATGTCAGCAGCTTGACAGCACACCTAAAAGCTCTAGAACAAAAAGAAGCAAATACACCCAGGAGGAGCAGAAGGCAGGAAATAATCAAACTCAGAGCTGAAATCAACCAAGTAGAAACAAAAAGGACCATAGAAAGAATCAACAGAACCAAAAGTTGGTTCTTTGAGAAAATCAACAAGATAGATAAACCCTTAGCCAGACTAGCGAGAGGACACAGAGAGTGCGTCCAAATTAACAAAATCAGAAATGAAAAGGGAGACATAACAACAGATTCAGAGGAAATTCAAAAAATTCAGATCTTACTATAAAAACCTATATTCAACAAAACTTGAAAATCTTCAGGAAATGGACAATTTCCTAGACAGATACCAGGTACCGAAGTTAAATCAGGAACAGATAAACCAGTTAAACAACCCCATAACTCCTAAGGAAATAGAAGCAGCCATTAAAGGTCTCCCAACCAAAAAGAGCCCAGGTCCAGACGGGTTTAGTGCAGAATTCTATCAAACCTTCATAGAAGACCTCATACCAATATTATCCAAACTATTCCACAAAATTGAAACAGATGGAGCACTACCGAATTCCTTCTACAAAGCCACAATTACTCTTATACCTAAACCACACAAAGACACAACAAAGAAAGAGAACTTCAGACCAATTTCCCTTATGAATATCGACGCAAAAATACTCAACAAAATTCTGGCAAACCGAATCCAAGAGCACATCAAAACAATCATCCACCATGACCAGGTAGGCTTCATCCCAGGCATGCAGGGATGGTTTAATATACGGAAAACCATCAACGTGATCCATTATATAAACAAACTGAAAGAACAAAACCACATGATCATTTCATTAGACGCTGAGAAAGCATTTGACAAAATTCAACACCCCTTCATGATAAAAGTCCTGGGAAGAATAGGAATTCAAGGCCCATACCTAAACATAGTAAAAGCCATATACAGCAAACCAGTTGCTAACATTAAACTAAATGGAGAGAAACTTGAAGCAATCCCACTAAAATCAGGGACTAGACAAGACTGCCCACTCTCTTTCTACTTATTCAATATAGTTCTTGAAGTTCTAGCCAGAGCAATCAGACAACAAAAGGAGGTCAAGGGGATACAGATCGGAAAAGAAGAAGTCAAAATATCACTATTTGCAGATGATATGATAGTATATTTAAGTGATCCCAAAAGTTCCACCAGAGAACTACTAAAGCTGATAAACAACTTCAGCAAAGTGGCTGGGTATAAAATTAACTCAAATAAATCAGTTGCCTTCCTCTATACAAAAGAGAAACAAGCCGAGAAAGAAATTAGGGAAACGACACCCTTCATAATAGACCCAAATAATATAAAGTACCTCGGTGTGACTTTAACCAAGCAAGTAAAAGATCTGTACAATAAGAACTTCAAGACACTGAAGAAGGAAATTGAAGAAGACCTCAGAAGATGGAAAGATCTCCCATGCTCATGGATTGGCAGGATTAATATAGTAAAAATGGCCATTTTACCAAAAGCGATCTACAGATTCAATGCAATCCCCATCAAAATACCAATCCAATTCTTCAAAGAGTTAGACAGAACAATTTGCAAATTCATCTGGAATAACAAAAAACCCAGGATAGCTAAAGCTATCCTCAACAATAAAAGGACTTCAGGGGGAATCACTATCCCTGAACTCAAGCAGTATTACAGAGCAATAGTGATAAAAACTGCATGGTATTGGTACAGAGACGGACAGATTGACCAATGGAATAGAATTGAAGACCCAGAAATGAACCCACATACCTATGGTCACTTGATTTTTGACAAAGGAGCCAAAACCATCCAATGGAAAAAAGATAGCATTTTCAGCAAATGGTGCTGGTTCAACTGGAGGGCAACATGTAGAAGAATGCAGATCGATCCATGCTTATCACCCTGTACAAAGCTTAAGTCCAAGTGGATCAAGGACCTCCACATCAAAGCAGACACACTCAAACTAATAGAAGAAAAACTAGGGAAGCATCTGGAACACATGGGCACTGGAAAAAATTTCCTGAACAAAACACCCATGGCTTATGCTCTAAGATCAAGAATCGACAAATGGGATCTCATAAAACTGCAAAGCTTCTGTAAGGCAAAGGACACTGTGGTTAGGACAAAACGGCAACCAACAGATTGGGAAAAGATCTTTACCAATCCTACAACAGATAGAGGCCTTATATCCAAAATATACAAAGAACTCAAGAAGTTAGACCGCAGGGAAACAAATAACCCTATTAAAAAATGGGGTTCAGAGCTAAACAAAGAATTCACAGCTGAGGAATGCCGAATGGCTGAGAAACACCTAAAGAAATGTTCAACATCTTTAGTCATAAGGGAAATGCAAATCAAAACAACCCTGAGATTTCACCTCACACCAGTGAGAATGGCTAAGATCAAAAACTCAGGTGACAGCAGATGCTGGCGAGGATGTGGAGAAAGAGGAACACTCCTCCATTGTTGGTGGGGTTGCAAACTGGTACAACCATTCTGGAAATCAGTCTGGAGGATCCTCAGAAAATTGGACATTGAACTGCCTGAGGATCCAGCTATACCTCTCTTGGGCATATACCCAAAAGATGCCCCAACATATAAAAGAGACACGTGCTCCACTATGTTCATTGCAGCCTTATTTATAATAGCCAGAAGCTGGAAAGAACCCAGATGCCCTTCAACAGAGGAATGGATACAGAAAATGTGGTACATCTACACAATGGAATATTACTCAGCTATCAAAAACAACGGCTTTATGAAATTCGTAGGCAAATGGTTGGAACTGGAAAACATCATCCTGAGTGAGCTAACCCAATCACAGAAAGACATACATGGTATGCACTCATTGATAAGTGGCTATTAGCCCAAATGCTTGAATTACCCTAGATGCCTAGAACAAATGAAACTCAAGACGGATGATCAAAACGTGAATGCTTCACTCCTTCTTTAAAAGGGGAACAAGAATACCCTTGGCAGGGAAGAGAGAGGCAAAGATTAAAACAGAGACTGAAGGAACACCCATTCAGAGCCTGCCCCACATGTGGCCCATACATATACAGCCACCCAATTAGACAAGATGGATGAAGCAAAGAAGTGCAGACCGACAGGAGCCGGATGTAGATCGCTCCTGAGAGACACAGCCAGAATACAGCAAATACAGAGGCGAATACCAGCAGCAAACCACTGAACTGAGAATAGAACCCCCGTTGAAGGAATCAGAGAAAGAACTGGAAGAGCTTGAAGGGGCTCGAGACCCCATATGTACAACAATGCCAAGCAACCAGAGCTTCCAGGGACTAAGCCACTAACTAAAGACTATACATGGACTGACCCTGGACTCTGACCTCATAGGTAGCAATGAATATCCTAGTAAGAGCACCAGTGGAAGGGGAAGCCCTGGGTCCTGCTAAGACTGAACCCCCAGTGAACTAGACTGGTGGGGGGAGGGCGGCAATGGGGGGAGGGTTGGGAGGGGAACACCCATAAGGAAGGGGAGGGGGGAGGGGGATGTTTGCCCGGATACCGGGAAAGGGAATAACACTTGAAATGTATATAAGAAATACTCAAGTTAATAAAAAAAAAAAAAAGAGGAGAATGATGTGGGAAAGAAAAAAGAAAAAGGTTATGCTGTTAATAAACACAGTAGTCAATGCCTTTCTCTGAAAGAGCTTCCCAGAGTTTTACACATTGTTTCTATGTGTATTGTTTTACACATATAGGTGGGGGCACAATGTTATGATGAGTGTGTAGGACACAATGAAATTTTCTATCAAATAGAAAATAGTCATGAAATCATGTATATGCATAAGCTTCTATGCATCCACACATATACCAGAATATCAAAGGCTATCTGTGCCCCATTAAATTTACCCTATCTTTGTAGATTATTATCAAACAACATTTTTTAGATGAAAGCTGCTAGTTTTAAGGAGTGTTTGTGTGTGTGTGTGTGTGTGTGTGTGTGTGTGTGTGTGTGTGTGTGTGTAGGTTATAAATATATATTGGTTTTGACTGAATTACTTTTATATTCTTATCATGGTGGAGGAGTCACCACAGCAGAAGCTTAAGGCAGTGGGTTGCACCATATCTATAGACAAGACTCAAGCAGAGACTAGTGAATGCTTATGCTCAGCTCACCTCCAGCTATACAGTCCAGAATCACAGTCTAGGGAATAGTGCCACCCACAATGGGCAAATCTTCCCATGTTAATCAAGTTTATCGCCCATAGGCTCAGAGGCTTTTCTCCCAGGTGATTCCACCAAGATGCCACCAAGTTTCCATTGAGATTCGTCACCACTTCCTTGAAGTGAATAGAATAACAGGTTAGCTGGTGGAGGGGACATAATGTTGGGGACATGACTTGAGATTCCCCAGCAACCACATGGAAAGCAGAGTAATCTGTAATCTTAGTGCTGGGGAGATGGAGACTGGTAGGTCCCAAGGGTTTACTGGCCACCTATGCCACACAAATGACCCTTCCTTTCCATACCACCACTACCACCCCGTGTATGTACACTCATGCATGTGGGCACACACACAGACACAGACACAGACACACACACACAGACACACACACACACACACACACACACACACACACACACACACACCAGGATTATTGTAATGGTTATTCATGGTTGTCAATTTGACTCTATCTAGGATGTACTACAATCTAGAATTCCTATGAGCCATGTCTTGAGGTTGGAAGACACAAGTTTCTGACCCAGATCTTGGCATGGAGATCTTGAGGTATAGTGGCTTGAAAAGCTTAGGTAAAGTAGTACACACCTTTAATCCCAGGAGACTGGGGCAAGGAGATCTCTGAATTCAAGATCAGCCTGGGTCAAAAAAAAAAAAAAAAAAAAAAAAAACGAGATCCAGATCCAGGCCTGGTACACACCTTTAATCTGAGCCACACCTTCTTCTACTAGAGACCTACATAAGGACATTGGAAGAAGGAAGACTCACTCTGCTTCCCCTGCTTGCACTTCCTTACCAGCACATCTGTTGGAACCTACTTCCTCAGAAGACCAGCTGGAACAACTAGCTTCATGGAACTGAGCCACTACTAGATTCTTGGACTTCCCGTTCACAGTTGACCATTGTTGGCTTAGTTGGACGACATAGCTGGCTTCATTGTAAGTCATCACAATAAATTCCCTTAATATAGTGAGACATTCCATAAATTCTGTGACTTTAGAGAACCATGGCTAATACAACTGTCATCATACCATGCATACAGACACATGCATACACACACACCAACACACCATACACACACATACACACACACACACACACGATACATGCACGCGCACACACACACTTGTATCACAAACACATTCAGCACACACTTGTGTACATACTGGTGCAAAAATATGAATTTCAATAGTTTAATAATCTATGTTTTGTTTCTGTGGAATGAAGTTTACCTAACTTTACATTATTCTAGCAACAAATAACATGTGGATTACTGCAATATATAACTAGCCCGATAAATGACTTGTTCAAATTCATAAAAAGGGGACTATGAAGAATTTTGAATTAAAATACTAAACTATTGATTTGATGAATGTTCCACTCTATTAAACTGAAGAGATTCAGTATAGTAATTTTTCTTCACATGTATTTCAGAAGGATTTGATAGCTCACTGCTTGACCAAGACAAGTGGCCCCTTGTGACTCTTTTTTTTTTTCTTTTTTTCGACCCAGGGCCTTGCGCTTGCTAGACAAGCGCTCTACCACTGAGCTAAATCCCCAACCCCCCGTTGTGACTCTTTAACGTGGTGTAGGCATGTGTACAGATAGTGTCCTAACTTTTTTGAAGCTTTTATTATTCAACTCATTGAAAAAACTCTCCCAAAGGGAAAGACTTCTGTATGTACCCCAATACATCGCAGAAAACAGACTCCCAGGGTGCCTATTTGTGAAACCAGTCATCTGATATTTGTGGTGAGGATGAACTGAAGTTCAATTTGTTGTCACCTACGGGAAATGTGTCCTGGATTTTGTCAATGTTAAATTAGAATTCCAATTATGGAGATCAGGGGCTAGTACGGTGAGATACCGTCTGCTTGAAGGGATTCTGGGAATTTGAATTTCTTTTAAATTTATTTATGTATTCACTTGACAGCCTAGTATCAGCCCTTTCTCTCCTCCCAGTATCCCCTCAGGCAAGTCCTTCCCCGATTCTACCTTTTCTTTTGAGAATGGAGAGCACCACTCTGAGTGTCAGCCCCCACTATCACAACCCCCTCGTATCAAGTTGCTGTGGAACTAGGTACATCCTCTCATACAGAGGCCAGGCAAGGGTTCCATATAGGGGCATGAGATCCACAGGTAGGCAGGCAATAGCTCAGGGACAGACCCTGCTCTCCAGTTGTTGGGGAATTCACATGAAGACCAAGCTGCTCATCTGTTCTGTGTGTGTGTGTGTGTGTGTGTGTATGTGTGTGTCCATGCAGAGGATCTAGGTCCAGCCCATGCTCACACTTTGGTTAGTGATTTAGTCTCTGGGAGCCTCCACAGGTCCAAGTTAGTTGACTCTGTTCTTCCAATGGGGTCTCTATCCTTTATGGGTACTTTAATCATTCTCCCAACTCTTCTGTAAGACTCCCCAAGCTCTGCCTGATGATTGGGTGTGGGACTCTGCATCTCTTTCTACTGGCTGTTGATAGAGCTTCTTAGATGAAACTTATGCTATATTCTTGCCTGCAAGCATAACAGAGTTTCATTAATGGTGTTATTCCCTTAGTCTCTATTTTATCTTTGTCCCTGCACATTAATTTTTAAAGCAATTGACAATAACTAAAAAAGAGGTAGTTCACAGTTTTAACCAAATGAATTGCTATGTAATCTAATAGCCTATGCAAGCTAAAATAGTTTGCAATATAGTCAGCTGCATAACATACATTAATCACTTAAGGACCTTCTGAGTTCATAGAAAAGCTGACAAGTACTAAGATTGCTTTTTAGTCTTATTTCCCTCATTAATATACAAGCTGCTCCAAAATATCTCACCACATTGGGGCACTTATTATAACTTAGGAGTCTTGACAGACCATTAAAACCCCAAGTCCATAGCTTTCCTCTAGGCTTATTCTTGATGGTATATAGCATATAGTTTACCTGAGAAGATACATTGTGGTATTAGTATAAAATTCACAAAGCAAACAATAGTGATACTAATAGGAGCGAGAAAAGATTTCTTCTTAATCACTGGCCATTGCCTGAACATCTCAAAGTTATGGAATAACATCCACCTGCTGTGTCACAAGCAATTCTCCATGGGATAAGCAGGGCCTAAGGGAGTGGTTAACTATGGAGTAGATGACATTTCAGAAATAGTGAACACTGCTTACTGAGCCAGGAACTGTTCAGAGACTGAATCCCTGTTTATCAAGAGTTAATAAAAATATAAAAGCTCATAATTCATAGTGCTCCCAATAAAGTTATCAGACACTGAAACCTACCAATATTTGTAAGTTCCTTATGAAGGGTAGAACTTGAAAAGTACACGTAAAGAAGTAAAAATCACAAAAATGTGGCCTGAAATTAATTTCAGTGAAATTGGTTCCATGCAAACTCCAGAGGAATGAAAGTCACTCAGAAATCCAAAAGCTTGGGCACGTCTTGTGCTTCTGCTGAGCTGTCCTGAGATCAAATTGTCACAGAGTTTAGTGAGAAAGTTTTTGAACTCTGCCCTTTGACATGCCATTCCTCTGCTTGTCCCTGCCTTACATGTCCCATGGTTTTCCAAATAATATGGCCATCTGTGTTTCCATGTTTCCCCCTATGTTAAGGATTACTGTGGGGACTGAATAGATGTCTCTGTAAGCTTAGATTTTTCAAAACCTACTTTAATAACTATTCTCAAATGCCGCCCCCACCCCAATCTTCTAACCTACTGCCCAAAGGTAGGGGAGAAAAGATGGTAAAAGGACAAGGGGATATGGACCTGTTTAGAAGTAGTTCTTCAGATGTGATTCCAATCTCCATTCATCAGGATACCAACAGTCCAGTTCAGTAGTGCAGGATACCAATCACTCAGCAGTAGTGTCATGATCCAGTAGAAACAGCCAGGCCTCTGTCAAATCAACAGGGGTTAGCATGACCAACCAGGACCAGCTGGAATGCCAGGAGAAGTCCTCTGCTGCGCCTCTCTCAAGGAAGTAAAGATCAACGAAGAAGGAAGACCAACGGAAGTATGGCAAGGAATGCAAGCACACAGTCACTGTCTGTTGGGTCCTATTTATATTCTTTTCAAACATCACAGGTCCTCTCACTGGTCTTGCCTCAGCAAAATATCATGTGAGACAGTATCACAAGACTCAACCGGAAATTTCCACTTCGTTCCTCCACAGGGAAGAGTGCTTGCCACACTTTTAGAGGACCAGAGTTTTCAGTAGTCGAAGCAGGAAGATTTATCTACTTCCAGGAGCTCCAACATGGCCTTCTAACCTCTGACGGCACCTGCATGCAAACAGTGCGCATAAACTCATATAACCCCAAATAAATAAATACATACAGATATGAATATATAAATAAATATTTAATGAAGGGTTTTAATCATTTTCTGAAAATGATAACATGGATATCTAAGAATTTGCTCTTTTTTACAGATCAACCTAATTACCTTATGTGAATTTAATTTCTTCACCGGTTCTGCTTTTATACCTCAATCCCATCTTATCATCACAAAAGCCCACAAACCCATCTATAGAATGGGCTGGGAGAACAAGCAGGGAGTTCTAAGACTTTGATTATTTGGTCACATGGTTTTGAAACATGTCTAAGTCTCTGCACCGTTATTAATGACAATATTGACCTAAAATTCCGCACTGCAAAAAATCATAAAACCTATTTTATGTCTCCCTTTGATATTTGTAGCATAGTGTTATGAAGGCATTTAAAGGGAGAGCTGGTGATATAGTCAGTTGGTAATATTCAAAAAGTAGACTCCGTCCCCTACACTGCATAAACTGGTCCCAGTGGTTCACTCTCCCCATCCCAACACTCAGGAGGTGGATGCAGGGAGGACTAGGAGGTCATGATTACAGCCTGATTCTGAAGCCAGCCTAGCATCCAAGAGACCCAGCCTCAAAAGTGATGATAATAATATAATGAAATTAATAAAAATCAAGAGTTTGACGGAAGATAACAGTGGAGAGATGTATTCTGAGTTTATTCAGAATGAATCTCAAAGCCTATGTTCAATTCGTTCTTAGACCTTAAGAAATTATTTTTCTCATTCCTGAATATTCTGGAGACATTGTCAGCATCAACAGAACAGAGATCGTCAGTGGGAAGACACTACTACTAGATAATGTCCTCGGAATGTTAGGGGTGGCATTTGCTATTGCTACTATTTATCTTTTATCTCCAGGGGAGAGACATACAAAATTCCCAAGGATCCTGACTTCATTCTTTCCCTCTCAAAATGCAAAAGGAGGAAATGGGTTCTAGACCAAAGCTCTAGATGGCCTAAATGTTATGAATTACTCTCAACTTCATTAAGTGAAGAAAAAAAATTCAGCAAACTATTGTATCTACCCAATTTCTTCCTTCTTCCTGGATGTACCGCTCCAGCGCAGAGCATTTCAGGACATCTTTGAATAACATTCTTATATAGGGAGATGGGATAGAAAATCACACAGCAGGCCACATAGTGCAAGACATGCCTGAACCACAGTGTAATTTACACAGTTTTCTTCTGCTCATGGTTTTTTTTTTTTTTTTTTTGTTTTGTTTTGTTTTTTGTTTTTGTTTTTGTTTTTGTTTTTGTTTTGGAGCTGAGGACTCTTCTGTTCATGTTTAACTTGGGATTTTCACTAGTTTGTCTTGTGGTTGCTGCAATAAACATCATGATCAAAACTAAGTAGGGGAAGGACAGGCTTCATTTGCCTTACAGGCTACAATCGTTTATGGGGAAGAAGCAAGGCAGGAACTCAAGGTAGGGACCTAGAGTTCAGGACTGAAGCTCAGACCATGGAGAAAGTTGCTTACTGGTTTGTTTCCTCTTCTTGTTCAGCCTATTTTCATTCATTAATTAATTAATATATTTGTTTATTTATGTATTTATATACTCCAGATCTTATTCCCCTCCTGGTCCACTCCCCAAGGGTTCCACATTCCATACCCCCTTCCCACTCCCCTGCACTCCCACCCAAGACTTCCACATTCCATACCTCCTCCCCACCCCCACCCCCACACTCCTCTTTGACCCCTGTCTGCACAAGGATCTCCCAACCCCACCCACCCCACCAGACCTCTAAACTTTCTGGGGCTTTCAGTCTCTTGAGGATTAGGTGCGTCTTCTCTGACTAAACCCAGACCTGGTAGTCCTCTACTGTATGTGTGTTGGAGGCCTCATCTCAGCTGGTGTATGCTGCCTGATTGGTGATCCAGTGTTTAAACGATCTCAGGGGTCCAGGTTAATTGAGACTGCTGGTTCTCCTACAGGATTGCCCCCCTCCTCAGCTTCCTCCAGCGTTTCCCTAATTCAACCAGAGGGGTCAGAAACTTCTGTTTGTTGGTTGGATGCAAATATCTGCATCTGATTCGTTCAACTGCTTGTTGGGCCTTTTGGAAAGCAGTTATGGTAGGTCCCTTTTTGTGAGGGCCTGCTGTACTCCAATCATTTGACACATATCCTGAAGCATACCAGAAGAGCCACTGTACTCGAAACATTAGATACTACATCCTGAGGCATCCCAGGAGATCCACTGTACCCAGGACACCACAGCTTGAGGGCAGTCCAGGAGTTCCTCTGTACACAGGGCAACTGGGCAATTGACACCACAGTCTGAAGACCTCCCAGGGACTCTGGTGCATGCAGGGCAACTGACCCAAAAGACTGAAAACCTCCCTGGAGTGTGGCTGCATGCAAGGAAACAGAAGCTACAGTCCATTGCTCCCCTACCCCACCCCTGAGAAAAGCTTCTCACAGGACAACAGTGTGACTGCTCCTCTGAAGACCCAACAGTCTGAAGGCCTCCCAAGAGATCTCCTGCAGCCAGGGCAACAAATCAGCAGCTTCTCTGCCCCTCTAAATACCCTCCAGTTGGAAGGCCCCACAGGAGGTCTGCTATAGCCAGGGCCACAGGCCTACCAGGAGATCTGTTACTACCCAGGGACAAAAGAGGCAGACTCCAGACAGAGTCACCCAGACCAGCAAACACTAGGGATAAACAAATTTTGAGAGGCAAGTGCAAGACCAACAGAAGCCAATATATGTGAGCATCATTAGAACCCAGTTCTCCCACTACAGCAAGTGCTGAATACATCAACACACCTGAAAATCAGGAGACTGACCTAAAATCCTATCTCATGAAGATAATAGAGTCCTTTAAGGAGGATATAAATAACTCAATGCAAGAAATACAAGAAACCACGGATAAACAGGTAGAAGCCCTTAAAGAGGAAACAAATAAATCCCTTAAAGAAATACAGGAAAACACAGTCAAACAGGTGAAAGAATTGCATAAAGCAGTCCAAGACCTAAAAGTGGAAGTAGAAACAATAAAGAAAATACAAGTGGAGGCAAACCAGGAATTGGAAAACCTAGAAAAGAGGTCAGGAATTACAGATGTAAGTATCACCAGCAGAATACAAGAACTAAAAGAGAGAATCTCAGGTGTAGAAGATATGGTAGAACAGATTGACACAATTATCAAAGAAAATTCAAAACATAAGAAAACTCCTAACCTAAAACATCCGAAAATTCAAGACCAAATCTAAGCATAATTGGAATAGAGAATGAAGATTCCCAGCTCAAAGGACCTGAAAGTGTCTTCAAGAAAATCAAAGAAGAAAACTTCCCCAACCTAAAGAAAGATGACCAGAAAGGTACAAGAAGCCTGCAGAATACCAAATAAATGGGACCAGAAAAGAAAATCTTCTCTTCACATAGTAGTCAAAACACTAAACATACATAACAAAGAATGAATATTAAATGCTACAAAGGAAAGGGTACAAGTAACATACAAAGGCAGACCTTCAGAAGTACACCAGAATTCTCAGCAGAGACTATGAAAGCCAGAAGAGTCTTGTAAGAGGTCATGCAGACTCTAAGAGAACACAAATGCCAGCCCAGGCTACTACACCAGCACAATTCTCAATCAATATAGATGGAGAAACCAAAATATTTCAGAACAAAACCAAATTCATAGTATCTATCTACCAAACCAGCCCGACAGAGGATCCTAGAAGGAAAACTCCAATACAAGGACGATACCTATACCAAAGAAAAGACAAGATATTAAGGATCTCACAATAGAGCCAAAAGGAGAAAACCACAAGCATATAAAGCTACCTAAAAAAGCAAATATAGCAGAATCAACAGTCATCTGTCTTTAATATCTCTCAATATTAATGGACTCAATTCACCTGTAAAAAAAACAAAAGCTAACAGACTGAATATGCAAACAAGATCCAGCATTTTGCTGCATACAAGAAACACACCTCATTCACAAAGACAGACACTATCTCAGAGTAAAGGATGGAAAAAAGGTCTACCAAGCAAATGGTCCCAAGAAACAAGCTGGAGTTGCTATCCTACTATCCAATAAAATAGACTCTCAACCAAAAGTTATCAATCGTGATGAGGAAGGACACTTTATATTTATCAAAGGGAAAATTCACCAAGAGAAAGTCTCAATTATGAACATCTATGCAAGGGCATCCACATTCATAAAAGAAACTTTAGTAAAGCTCAAAGCACACATTGAACCCCACACAATGATAGAGACTTCAACACCCCACTCTCACCAATGGACAGGCCATTGAAACAGAAACTATACAGAGACACAGTGGAACTAATAGAGGTTATGAACCAAATAGATTTACCAGACATATACAGGACATTTCACCCTAAAACAAAAGAATACAACTTCTTTTCAGCACCTTATGGTACCTTCTCCAAAACTGACCATATAATTAGTTACAAAACAACCCTCAACCAATACAAGAAGATTGAAATAATCCCATGTACCACATCAGATCACAATGACCTAAAGCTGGTCTTCAGTAACAGCACAAGCAACAGAAAACCTACATACATGTGGAAACTGAACAATTCTCTACTCAATGATAATTTGGTCAAGGATGAAGTAAGAAAGAAATTAAAGACTTCCTGGAATTTAATGAAAATGTTGACACATCATATACAAACCTATGGGACACAATGAAAGCAGTGCTAAGAGGAAAATTCATAGCACTAAGTGCACTGGGTAAAAAAAGTGGAGAAATCTTACACTAGCAACTTAACAGCACACCTGAAAGCTCTAGAACAAAAAGAAGTAAACTCACCCAAGAGGAGTAGAAGGCAGGAAATAGTCAAACTCAGGGCTGACATCAACCAAATATGAACAATACAAAGAATCAGCAAAACCAAAAGCTGGTTCTTTGAGAGAATCAACAGGATAGATAAACCACTAGCCACGCTAACTAAAAGGCCCAGTGGCAGTATCCAAATTAACAAAATCAGAAATGAAAAGGGAGACAACAACAGAAATGGAGGAAATTCAAAAAATCCTCAGATCCTACTAAAAAAGCCTATACTCAACAAAACTGGAAAATCTAGATGAAATGGATGGTTTTCTTTTTTTTTTATTATTATTATTTTTTTTATTAACTTGAGTATTTCTTTTTTAGATTTTTTATTTTATTGTATATGAGTACACTGTAGCTGCCTTCAGACACACCAGAAGAGGGCATCAGATCTTATTACAGATGGTTGTGAGCCACCATGTGGTTGCTGGGATTTGAACTCAGGACCTCAGGAAGAGCAGTCGGTGCTCTTAACCACTGAGCCATCTCTCCAGCCCCAACTTGAGTATTTCTTATATACATTTCAAGTGTTATTCCCTTTCCCGGTTTCCGGGCAAACATCCCCCTCCACCCTCCCCTTCCTTATGGGTGTCCCCCTCCCAACCCTCCCCCCATTGCCGCCCTCCCTCCATAGTCTAGTTCACTGGGGGTTCAGTCTTAGCAGGACCCAGGGCTTCCCCTTCCACTGGTGCTCTTACTAGGATATTCATTGCTACCTATGAGGTCAGAGTCCAGGGTCAGTCCATGTATAGTATTTAGGTAGTGGCTTAGTCCCTGGAAGCTCTGGTTGCTTGACATTGTTGTACTTTTGGGGTCTCGAGCCCCTTCAAGCTCTTCCAGTTCTTTCTCTGATTCATCAACGGGGGACCTATTCTCAGTTCAGTGGTTTGCTGCTGGCATTCGCCTCTGTATTTGCTGTATTCTGGCTGTGTCTCTCAGGAGCGATCTACATCCGGCTCCTGTCGGTCTGCACTTCTTTGCTTCATCCATCTTGTCCAATTGGGTGGCTGTAATGTATGGGCCACATGTGGGGCAGGCTCTGAATGGGTGTTCCTTCAGTCTCTGTTTTAATCTTTGCCTCTCCCTTCCCAGCCAAGGGTATTCTTTTTCCTCATTTAAAGAAGGAGTGAAGCATTCACATTTTGATCATCCGTCTTGAGTTTCGTTTGTTCTAGGGATCTAGAGTAATTCAAGCATTTGGGCTAAAAGCCACTTATCAATGAGTGCATACCATGTATGTCTTTCTGTGAATGGGTTAGCTCACTCAGGATGATATTTTCCAGTTCCAACCATTTGCCTACAAATTTCATAAACTCGTTGTTTTTGATAGCTGAGTAATATTCCATTGTGTAGATGTACCACATTTTCTGTATCCATTCCTCTGTTGAAGGGCATCTGGGTTCTTTCCAGCTTCTGGCTATTATAAATAAGGCTGCGATGAACATAGTGGAGCACGTGTCTCTTTTATATGTTGAGGCATCTTTTGGGTATATGCCCAAGAGAGGTATAGCTGGATCCTCAGGCAGTTCAATGTCCAATTTTCTGAGGAACCTCCAGACTGACTTCCAGAATGGTTTTACCAGTCTGCAATCCCACCAACAATGGAGGAGTGTTCCTCTTTCTCCACATCCTCGCCAGCATCTGCTGTCACCTGAGTTTTTGATCTTAGCCATTCTCACTGGTGTGAGGTGAAATCTCAGGGTTGTTTTGATTTGCATTTCCCTTATGACTAAAGATGTTGAACATTTCTTTAGGTGTTTCTCAGCCATTCGGCATTCCTCAGCTGTGAATTCTTTGTTTAGCTCTGAACCCCATTTTCAATAGGGTTATTTGTTTCCCTGCGGTCTAACTTCTTGAGTTCTTTGTATATTTTGGATATAAGGCCTCTATCTGTTGTAGGATTAGTAAAGATCTTTTCCCAATCTGTTGGTTGCCGTTTTGTCCTAACCACAGTGTCCTTTGCCTTACAGAAGCTTTGCAGTTTTATGAGATCCCATTTGTCGATTCTTGATCTTAGAGCATAAGCCATGGGTGTTTTGTTCAGGAAATTTTTTCCAGTGCCCATGTGTTCCAGATGCTTCCCTAGTTTTTCTTCTATTAGTTTGAGTGTGTCTGCTTTGATGTGGAGGTCCTTGATCCACTTGGACTTAAGCTTTGTACAGGGTGATAAGCATGGATTGATCTGCATTCTTCTACATGTTGCCCTCCAGTTGAACCAGCACCATTTGCTGAAAATGCTATCTTTTTTCCATTGGATGGTTTTGGCTCCTTTGTCAAAAATCAAGTGACCATAGGTGTGTGGGTTCATTTCTGGGTCTTCAATTCTATTCCATTGGTCTATCTGTCTGTCTCTGTACCAATACCATGCAGTTTTTATCACTATTGCTCTGTAATACTGCTTGAGTTCAGGGATAGTGATTCCCCCTGAAGTCCTTTTATTGTTGAGGATAGCTTTAGCTATCCTGGGTTTTTTGTTATTCCAGATGAATTTGCAAATTGTTCTGTCTAACTCTTTGAAGAATTGGATTGGTATTTTGATGGGGATTGCATTGAATCTGTAGATTGCTTTTGGTAAAATGGCCATTTTTACTAAATTAATCCTGCCAATCCATGAGCATGGGAGATCTTTTCGTCTTCTGAGGTCTTCTTCAATTTCTTTCCTCAGTGTCTTGAAGTTCTTATTGTACAGATCTTTTACTTGCTTGGTTAAAGTCACACCGAGGTACTTTATATTATTTGGGTCTATTATGAAGGGTGTCGTTTCCCTAATTTCTTTCTCGGCTTGTTTCTCTTTTGTATAGAGGAAGGCAACTGATTTATTTGAGTTAATTTTATACCCAGCCACTTTGCTGAAGTTGTTTATCAGCTTTAGTAGTTCTCTGGTGGAACTTTTGGGATCACTTAAATATACTATCATGTCATCTGCAAATATTGATATTTTGACCTCTTCTTTTCCGATCTGTATCCCCTTGATCTCCTTTTGTTGTCTGATTGCTCTGGCTAGAACTTCAAGAACTATATTGAATAAGTAGAAAGAGAGTGGGCAGCCTTGTCTAGTCCCTGATTTTAGTGGGATTGCTTCAAGTTTCTCTCCATTTAGTTTAATGTTAGCAACTGGTTTGCTGTATATGGCTTTTACTATGTTTAGGTATGGGCCTTGAATTCCTATTCTTCCCAGGACTTTTATCATGAAGGGGTGTTGAATTTTGTCAAATGCTTTCTCAGCATCTAATGAAATGATCATGTGGTTCTGTTCTTTCAGTTTGTTTATATAATGGATCACGTTGATGGTTTTCCATATATTAAACCATCCCTGCATGCCTGGGATGAAGCCTACTTGATCATGGTGGATGATTGTTTTGATGTGCTCTTGGATTCGGTTTGCCAGAATTTTATTGAGTATTTTTGCGTCGATATTCATAAGGGAAATTGGTCTGAAGTTCTCTTTCTTTGTTGTGTCTTTGTGTGGTTTAGGTATAAGAGTAATTGTGGCTTCGTAGAAGGAATTCGGTAGTGCTCCATCTGTTTCAATTTTGTGGAATAGTTTGGATAATATTGGTATGAGGTCTTCTATGAAGGTTTGATAGAATTCTGCATTAAACCCGTCTGGACCTGGGCTCTTTTTGGTTGGGAGACCTTTAATGACTGCTTCTATTTCCTTAGGAGTTATGGGGTTGTTTAACTGGTTTATCTGTTCCTGATTTAACTTCGATACCTGGTATCTGTCTAGGAAATTGTCCATTTCCTGAAGATTTTCAAGTTTTGTTGAATATAGGTTTTTATAGTAAGATCTGATGATTTTTTGAATTTCCTCTGAATCTGTAGTTATGTCTCCCTTTTCATTTCTGATTTTGTTAATTTGGACGCACTCTCTGTGTCCTCTCGTTAGTCTGGCTAAGGGTTTATCTATCTTGTTGATTTTCTCAAAGAACCAACTTTTGGTTCTGTTGATTCTTTCTATGGTCCTTTTTGTTTCTACTTGGTTGATTTCAGCTCTGAGTTTGATTATTTCCTGCCTTCTACTCCTCCTGGGTGTATTTGCTTCTTTTTGTTCTAGAGCTTTTAGGTGTGCTGTCAAGCTGCTGACATATGCTCTTTCCTGTTTCTTTCTGCAGGCACTCAGCGCTATGAGTTTTCCTCTTAGCACAGCTTTCATTGTGTCCCATAAGTTTGAGTATGTTGTATCTTCATTTTCATTAAATTCTAAAAAGTTTTTAATTTCTTTCTTTATTTCTTCCTTGACCAGGTTATCATTGAGTAGAGCATTGTTCAATTTCCACGTATATGTGGGCATTCTTCCCTTATTGTTATTGAAGACCAGTTTTAGGCCGTGGTGGTCCGATAGCACGCATGGGATTATTTCTATCTTTCTGTACCTGTTGAGGCCCGTTTTTTGACCAATTATATGGTCAATTTTGGAGAAAGTACCATGAGGAGCTGAGAAGAAGGTATATCCTTTTGCTTTAGGATAGAATGTTCTATAAATATCCGTTAAGTCCATTTGGCTCATGACTTCTCTTAGTCTGTCGACATCACTGTTTAATTTCTGTTTCCATGATCTGTCCATTGATGAGAGTGGGGTGTTGAAATCTCCCACTATTATTGTGTGAGGTGCAATGTGTGTTTTGAGCTTTAGTAAGGTTTCTTTTACGTATGTAGGTGCCCTTGTATTTGGGGCATAGATATTTAGGATTGAGAGTTCATCTTGGTGGATTTTTCCTTTGATGAATATGAAGTGTCCTTCCTTATCTTTTTTGATGACTTTTAGTTGGAAATTGATTTTATTTGATATTAGAATGGCTACTCCAGCTTGCTTCTTCTGACCATTTGCTTGGAAAGTTGTTTTCCAGCCTTTCACTCTGAGGTAGTGTCTGTCTTTGTCTCTGAGGTGTGTTTCCTGTAGGCAGCAGAATGCAGGGTCCTCGTTGCGTATCCAGTTTGTTAATCTATGTCTTTTTATTGGGGAGTTGAGGCCATTGATATTGAGAGATATTAAGGAATAGTGATTATTGCTTCCCGTTATATTCATATTTGGATGTGAGGTTATGTTTGTGTGCTTTCATTCTCTTTGTTTTGGTGCCAAGACGATTAGTTTCTTGCTTCTTCTAGGGTATAGCTTGCCTCCTTATGTTGGGCTTTACCATTTATTATCCTTTGTAGTGCTGGATTTGTGGAAAGATATTGTGTAAATTTGGTTTTGTCATGGAATGTCTTGGTTTCTCCATCAATGTTAATTGAGAGTTTTGCTGGATACAGTAACCTGGGCTGGCATTTGTGTTCTCTTAGGGTCTGTATAACATCAGTCCAGGATCTTCTGGCCTTCATAGTTTCTGGCGAGAAGTCTGGTGTGATTCTGATAGGTCTCCCTTTATATGTTACTTGACCTTTTTCCCTTACTGCTTTTAATATTCTTTCTTTATTTTGTGCGTTTGGTGTTTTGACAATTATGTGACGGGAGGTGTTTCTTTTCTGGTCCAATCTATTTGGAGTTCTGTAGGCTTCTTGTATGCCTATGGGTATCTCTTTTTTTAGGTTAGGGAAGTTTTCTTCTATGATTTTGTTGAAGATATTTACTGGTCCTTTAAGCTGGGAGTCTTCACTCTCTTCTATACCTATTATCCTTAGGTTTGATCTTCTCATTGAGTCCTGGATTTCCTGTATGTTTTGGACCAGTAGCTTTTTCCGCTTTACATTATCTTTGACAATTGAGTCAGTGATTTCTATGGAATCTTCTGCTCCTGAGATTCTCTCTTCCATCTCTTGTATTCTGTTGGTGAAGCTTGTATCTACAGCTCCTTGTCTCTTCTTTTGGTTTTCTATATCCAGGGTTGTTTCCATGTGTTCTTTCTTGATTGCTTCTATTTCCATTTTTAATTCCTTCAACTGTTTGATTGTGTTTTCCTGGAATTCTTTCAGGGATTTTTGTGTCTCCTCTCTATGGGCTTCTACTTGTTTATTTATGTTTTCCTGGAATTCTTTCAGGGATTTTTGCGATTCTTTCAGGCATTTTTGCGATTCCTCTCTGTAGGCTTCTACGTGTTCTCTAAGGGAGTTCTTCACGTCTTTCTTGAAGTCCTCCAGCATCGTGATCAAAAATGATTTTGGAACTAGATCTTGCTTTTCTGGTGTGTTTGGATATTCCATGTTTGTTTTGATGGGAGAATTGGGCTCCGATGGTGCCATGTAGTCTTGGTTTCTGTTGCTTGGATTCCTGCGCTTGCCTCTCGCCATCAGATTATCTCTAGTGTTACTTTGTTCTGCTATTTCTGACAGTGGCTAGACTGTCCTATAAGCCTGTGTGTCAGGAGTGCTGTAGACCTGTTTTCCTCTCTTTCAGTCAGTTATGGGGACAGAGTGTTCTGCTTTCCGGCGTGTGGTTTTTCCTCTCTACAGGTCTTCAGCTGTTCCTGTGGGCCTGTGTCTTGAGTTCACCAGGCAGCTTTCTTGCAGCAGAAAAGTTGGTCTTACCTGTGGTCCCGAGGCTCAGGTTCGCTCGTGGGGTGCTGCCCAGGGGCTCTCTGCAGCGGCAGCAACCAGGAAGACCTGTGCCGCCCCTTCCAGGAGCTTCAGTGCACCAGGGTTCCAGATGGTCTTTGGCTTTTTCCTCTGGCGTCTGAGATGTGTGTGCAGAGAGCAGTCTCTTCTGGTTTCCCAGGCTTGTCTGCCTCTCTGAAGGTTCACCTCTCCCTCCCACGGGATTTGGGTGCAGAGAACTGTTTATCCGGTCTGTTTCCTTCTGGTTCTGGTGGTGTCTCAGGCACAGGGGTCCTGCCGCTCCTGGGCCCTCCCCCACGGGAGCCCAGAGGCCTTATACAGTTTCCTCTTGGGGCAGGGATGTGGGCAGGGGTGAGCAGTGTTGGTGGTCTCTTCCGCTCTGCAGCCTCAGGAGTGCCCACCTGACCAGGCGGTTGGGTCTCTCTCTCTCACAGGGTCTGGGGGCAGAGAGCTGCTGCGGGCCGGGATCCGCGGGTGTCGAAATGGATGGTTTTCTAGACAGATACCACATACCAAAGTTAAATCAAGAGCAGGTAAACTTCTAAAGAGGCCGAATCCCATAAGGAAATAGAAGTCATTAAAACCCTCCCAACCAAAAAAAGCCCAACGCCAGATGGATTTAGTCCAGAATTCCACCAGACCTTCAAAGAAGACCTGATACCAATATTCCTCAAACTATTCCATTGCCACACCCACTCCAGTAGAGTCTGTGTGACTTGAAGCTCTTATGCTTCGTTTCTATCCAGAACAGAGGCATGTGCCTGCAATGGCTTGGCCTCCTGGAGGTCCCTGGCAGTCTCCCTACAAAAAGATGATGACCAGGGTCTATGCTTGCGGTGGAGGTGCCTTCTGTATTCTAGCCTTGGTGATCTTAGCAACTTTAAGCCTGTCAACAATATCTGACTTTAAGAATATAGCAATGTGGGAAGATGGTCATGTACCTTTAGATGTCTCAGGAACTGAAAGTTCAGAGACCGAAACATCTCACACCATCATAATCCCGATAAACTAAAACGGCTGCAATGAATTCAACTGCTGTATCCATTAGTTCCCAGCAAATAGGAGAGAAATTAATTGCAGTTACTAACAACATGACTGTTCCAGAAAAGCCTTTCCCCCCTTTTGGAAAAGTTTTGTTTAGCATGATTCAAAATAGTAATGATTCTTTTAGAAAGATCATAGACAATTTCCAACAAGTTGAACAAACTTATCAAGAGTTAACTCTGGTTACAAAAGTTTCCTTATTAATCTGAGGGGCCATAAATATAGAGCTTAAACTTTATTATGACAAAGATAAATGATGAATGCATACCTGGTGCTCACAAATCTGGCAGTATAACTACAGTTTTTTAAACTATTGTTTGCAGTTGAGAACTGTTTCCTAGACTGTACATTCTGCCTTCCTCTCTACAAGGGACTCTACAAGGGACACTGGTGGAGTGATGAATAAGAGCTGGATGACTGCCAATTATGATGTATCTGTTCTAACTGCTTAAATCTATGCCAAGAAGTAAAGCTTTTTGCAGCAGCACACACCTCGAGTTTGTGTCTGTCTGTCACGCCGAATCTGTTCTCTACCTGAAATCCAAGCCTTGATCCCTCTGCTGACACACTCCCCTGGGTGGTCTGCGGCATTCCATAAAATAGAAATAGAAGGAACACTACCTAATTCGTTCTATGAAGCTATAGTTACTCTGATACCTAAATCACACAAGGACCCTACCAAACTCACTTATGAATATCGATGCAAACATACTCAATAAAATTCTCACAAACTGAATCCAAGAACCATTATTCACCACAATCAAGTAGGCTTTATCCCAGGGATGCAAGGTTGATGAAAATCCATTAACATAATCCACCACATAAACAACCTCAAAGAAAAAAATCATATGATCATCTTCTTAGATGCAGAAAAAAAATCATTTGACAAAATACAACACCCCTTCATGTTAAAAGTACTGGAGAGATCAGGAATTCAAGGCCCATACCTAAACATAATAAAAGCAATTTAGTGCAAACCAACAGCCAATATCAAATTAAATGGAGAGATACTTGAAGCAATCATACTAAAATCTGGGACAAGACAAGGATGCTAGACTCCAAGTGCTAGCTAGAACAATAAGACAAAAAAAAAAAAAAAGAGATCAAGGGGGATACAAATTGGCAAAGAAGAATTAAAGGCATCACTATTTGCAGATGATATGATAGTATACATAAGTGACCCCAAAAATTCTACCAGAGAACTCCTAGAGCTGATAAACAACTTCAGCAAAGTGGCTGGATATAAAATTAACTCAGATAAATCAGTAGCCTTCCTTTATACAGGATAAACAGGCTGAGAAAGAAATTCAGGGAACAGTTCCCTTCACAATAGCCACAGATAATATAAAATATCTTGGTGTAACTCTAACCAAACAAGTGAAAAACCTTAATGATAAGAACTTCAAGTCTCTCAAAAAAGAAATCGAAGAAGATCTCAGAAATTGGGGAGATCTCCATGCTCATGGATTGGCAGAATTAACATAGTAAAAATGGCCACCCTGTGAAAGGCAATCTACAGATTCAATACAATCCCCATCCAATTCTTTGAGCTGAGGACCGAACCCAGGGCCTTCTGATTACTAGGCAAGCTCTCTACCACTGAGCTAAATCCCCAACCCCCCATCAAATTCTTGACACAATTCTTCAAAGACATAGAAAGAGCAATTCTCAAATTTATCTGGAAAGGAACCCCCCCCCCAAAAAAAACCAAAAACCAAAAACAAAACCAAAAAACCCAGAATATTGAAACCAATTCTTAACAGTAAAAGAATGGCTAGGGTAATCAAATCACTAACCCTGACCTCAAGCTCTACTACAGAGCAATAGTGAGAAAAACTGAATGTTATTGGTACAGGGACACAAAGTTTGATCAATGGAATTGAATTGAAGACCCAGAAATAAAACCACACACATACACACACTTGAACTTTGACAAAAAAGCCAAAAAAATACAATAGGAAAAAGAATGGATCTTCAATAAATGGTGTTGGTCTAGCTGGATGTCTTAGGTAGAAAAATAAACATAGGCCCATATTTGTCACTATGCACAAAGCTCAAGTCCAAGTAGATCAAGGACTTCAACATAAAACCAGATACAGTGAATCTAATAGAAGAGAAAGTGGGAAAGAGCCTTGAACTCATTGGCACAGGGGAAATGTCCTAAACAGAACTCCATTGTCTCACACTTTAAGATCAAGAATTGATGAATGGGACCTTATGAATCTGGAAAGCTTCTGTAAGGCAAAGAACATAGTCAATAAGACAAATCAGCATCCTACAGATTGGTAAAAAATCTTCACTAACCCCATATCCAATAGAGGGTTAATAACCAAACTATATAAAGAACTCAAGAAGTTTACCACCAAAAAACCTAAACAACACAATCAAAAAACAGGGTATAAACTAAACTTAGAATTCACAATAGAGGAATCTCTTGAATAGCTGAGAAGAACCTTAAGAAATGTTCAAAGTCCTTAGTGATCAGAGAAATGCAAATAAAAGTGACCCTGACATTCTGCCTTGCACCAGACAGAATGGCTAAGATCAAAACCTCAGGTGACAACACATGTTGGTGAGGATGTGGAGAAAGAGAAACACTCCTCCATGGCTGGTGGGATTGCAAACTGGTACAACCACTCTGGAAATTAATTTAGAGGTTTACAATTAATTAATTGTATCTGGTTTTATGTTGATGTCCTTAGAAAAATTGCAATAGACCTACCTAAAGATCGGAAATACTACTCTTAGGAATATGCACAAAAGATTCCCCACCATGCCATAAGGGCACATGTTCCACTATGTTCATAGTGGCCTTACTTGTGATAGCCAGAATCTGGGAACAACCCAGATGTCCCACTACAGAAGAATGGATAGAGAAAAATGTTGTTCATTTACACATTGGAATACTACTTAGCTATTAAGAACAAGGACATCCTGAGTTTTGCAGGCAAATGGATGGAACTAGAAAATGTCATCCTGAGTGAGGTACCTTACACCCCAAAAGGCAGGGATGGTATGTTCTCACTAATAAGTGGATATTAGCCAAAAAAAAGGGGAGGGGGACAGGATACCCAGGATACAGTCTACAGAACTTAAACAAGTCAACAAGCTGAAGGGCCCAAGTGAGGAAGCCTCACTTCTACTTTGGGGAGAGAAGAAAGCAACCACAATGGGGGAGGGATGGATAGGGGAGGGAAAGGGGATAGTTGTGGGGGAAGAGGGGAACATGATCTATTATTGGGTGGGGGAAAAGGACTGAAGCCCTGAAGGCCAGCAGAAAGAATGGAAACAAGCAACCTCAGGAAGAAGGAGATTGGGAAGACACTTTTGAATGTATTAGAGACCTGGGAAATGAGAGACTCTCAGGACTCAAAGGAGGGGACCCTAGATGAAAGGCACTACAGTGGGGAGAGGGAACTTATTGAATCCACTTCCATCAAAAATACAGGGTACCAAGTGAGGGGTGGGGTTGCTATCCCATAGTCAAAACTCTGACCCATAATTCTTCATGTCTGAAAGAACTGAAGGGATGGAAATGGAGAAGAACCTGAGGAAAAGAAGGTCCAGCGATAGGCCCAAAGTGGATTCCAGCTCAAGGGGAGGCCCCAAGACCTGACGCCATTACTGAAGCTATGGGGTGTTCAGCCTGTTTTCTTATACAGACGAGGTTGGCCTGCCTGTGGATGGAGCCTCTCACACTAATTAGCAATTAAGTAAATGCCTTCAAAGACAAGGCTGCAAAGGCCAATATAGTCAATTCCTCAACTGAGCCTCCTTCTTCCCAAGTTGTCTAGTTGACAACTAAAGGTAAGAGTGACATTATTTCTTACCACACGTCATTCAGTGCTTGACATATATGAATACAACCAAACCTATTATTCAATTGCATGTTTTAATTGGCTCATTTTCTTTAAAGTTTCAAAATGGTTTTCTTCATACCCTCTCAATGTTATCTTCACTGTCTGAAAACCAGTGTTACTGCTAGAATGCAAACACATTCCTAAAAATAAGATGGGAATTAAACACTGTCCGGTGGATCCAGCGTAAACAGAGGCTGAGAATGTCTGAGCCCCTGGCTGCTCCGGAGAAGCCAAAAACAAATGGCATTAGCCAATTGCAAACAACAGATGGGGGCAACATTACTGTGCTGACGTGTTCAAACTTTCCTCCAAGTTAAAAGACACAAGGTCAGTTTTCAGTCGAACGGGACCCTCATTAAAGGAATCTTAGAAAGGACTGAAAGAGCTTGAAGGGGCTTGAGACCCCATATGAACAACAATGCCAACCAAGCAGAGCTTCCAGGGACTAAGCCACTACCCAAAGACTATACATGGACTGACCCTGGGCTCCAACCTCATAGGTAACAATGAATATCCTAGTAAGATCACCAGGGGAAGGGGAAGCCCTTGGTCCTGCCAAGACTGAACCCCCAGTGAACGTGATTGTTGGGGGAGGGCGGTAATGGAGGGAGGATGGGGAGGGGAACACCCATAGAAAGGGGAGGGTGAGGGGTTAGGGGGATGTTGGCCAGGAAACTGGGAAGGGGAATAACAGTTGAAATGTAAATAAGAAATACTTGTTAATAAAGATGAAAAAAAAAAGGAGGTAAATGCCATGTATGTTCCATTGTAACTGTTTGCCGCACAGAAACAAAGGTATCATGGGCCATGGTCACATCCCAGGACTTATATGAAATACATCAAGAAGCCTACCTATAAAGTATTATCAAAGTATAATGCCATTTTTATCATACCATGGTATGTTTTAAATCTGGCTTCCCATGCAGATATTCATACTTCCAAATTCATTCTCGGGCCACTGATCTCTCCAAGTAATGAGTAAATAAAAGCGGCGCCAGTTATCCACTAAGCACCCAGTGACTCTCCAATAAAATGGTACATCAGGTCCTTACTCTGTGGTTTATCAGTAATGTACAGGTCTCAAAATAAACTGGCCAATAAAAAAAGAAAAAGAAAACCTACACAGGCCATCCATTCACTTGACTTTTAAATAAATCCTGATACAAGAATTATTTCTAGCAGCCTAAATTCATTTGTGGGCATTTCCTTATATTTGGATGATGTTCAAAATAAAATATTTGAAGTCTTTTTGTTTTGCATTTTATAGCTTATTAAAGCTTAAAAAACAATCACCAATATTGTTTGACCAATAGGTTAACAATACATAGAACATTGGGTTTATAATAAAGATGCTCAAGAAACACATCAAATAATAAATTAGTCAAGATTGTAATGTGATTTTGATCTTTTAGATGATTCTATAGCAATAGGCAACACATATGTATGTATTGTATTCAACATAAATTTATGAAGTATGGTTACATACATTATGGAATTTCTAATTACAGATAATTAACATGCACATACACTCGTTTATGTTTTGGTGAAGACAGTCTCATTGTCTTTGCATTTGTCAGAGTTACCATATGTTGTTATGGGGTACTGTCACAAGTTTGCTTGGTACGTCTCTTGAATGTATTCTTTTCTTTCCAAGTAAATTTTATCAATTGACTCTTTTCTCAAACACAGCCCTGTCTCCATAACAACATTCCATAATTGGACTTTTGAGATATTTTGGTGTAATAAATCTGTAATAAATTCTATTTCCGTAGTTCTCCTGGGAATGATTTCTATTGAGCAGTTGACTCTTTTTAAATGTGTGTCATTCCGTGTAAATTGTTGGCTTGCAGTATCTTTGAAAATTATTATAAATCTTTTTAACCTGCTGTGTTTAATATTATATTTATCAGGGCATTGATAATGTTCCTTGGTAAATTAATCTATTTTACCCCATGCCAAGTTTAATTAAAGTTGTTTTTAATTCCTTCCTATTGTTCTCTTTCAAAATAAATATTGTATTAATTCTGAGAATTTCACACAATAGAGTTTGATCCTATTCACCCCAAGTTCCTACCTCCCCAACTCCTAGTCCTCTTTACTTCTAAAGATCTTAATAACTTTTTGACTCTAATTCTTGCTTTCTGTATTTATTGCCATCCACTGAAGCATGGCAAACCAACCAGGATCCATACCTTTTTTTTTTTTTTTTTAAAGCCTACTCTATTCCTTCAAAAGCCTTCAGCTCCATAATGAGGATGGAGGATTAAGTGAGAAGAGGTTAAAGGGGGAAAACTAATAATAAAGGCATTTGGAAAACTCGTAGGAATATATATGGAGAGAGAGGGAGAGAAAGCTTATATTTACATGAAAGGGTCTAATTGGAATTATCTTACACAGGGGACAATGCTTCTCCCAGAAGCACTAGGCTGTCAGACAAAGACCTACAGGCTACAAAATTGAGCTCAAAGTTCCTTTTCTTGAAAATGTAATGCAGTCTGGCTTAAAGAATGTGACCTCTGGCTGTGTTTTCAAGGTAATCTGTGTGCTTAAGATATTATGGTGCGGGCTGGAGAGATGGCTCAGTGGTTAAGAGCACCCGACTGCTCTTCCAGAGGTCATGAGTTCAATTCCCAGCAACCACAGGGTGGCTCACAACCATCTGTAAAGAGATCCGATGCCCTCTTCTGGTGTGTCTGAAGACAGCTACAGTGTACTTATATAAATAAATGAATAAATCTTTTAAAAAAAGATATTATGGTGCCTTCCCTCCTGTATAGACACTGCTCCTATCAGATTAGGGTCCTGGACTAATCTAAAAAGTGATACATTTTACCCTTAGCTTTCTGGAGTCATTCTCTCCAATTATAGCAACATTAGGTATCGACCTATAGCAAATGAAATGGAGTGGGACATAATTAAGTCCACAGATGTAATCATACACCACATATGAATTGTAGCAAAATAATTAAGATTCATTAGAGATACAGTGTACTAATACAGAGTACTTGTATCTCGATCTATCTGTCCATTTATAGCTATCTCTAAATAGATATAGATCAAGATGGATACATAAATAGATAATGGATAGGTAGATGATTGATAGATAAATAGATATAAAACCTAATCTTAAAAAGTGCAAACTAAGCTCTTCCATGCCTCAGATTTATTTTATTCAAAACTTTTTATTACTAAAATTATTTCTTTCCAAAAAGCAATTTTATATTGGTCAAGCAACTCATTTTTGT
Organism: Rattus norvegicus; assembly: GCF_021556685.1. Taxonomy (NCBI): domain Eukaryota; kingdom Metazoa; phylum Chordata; class Mammalia; order Rodentia; family Muridae; genus Rattus; species Rattus norvegicus. The sequence goes on along the minus strand of NC_141553.1, from coordinate 16,405,221 downwards.
GATGCTAAAGCAGCATATATACTGAATCTCAGAACTACTTACCTTTCACCATGATTCTCATGATTTTCCGTGGCATCTGTGCTGTGTGCTTGTGTAATATTTCATTCCCTACCAACCCCACCATCTTTTTAACATTTTCCGGACGTTTTTCTTCTAAAACCTTTTGGTCTCAGGTGAAATTCTACACTTTTTGCCTCATTTTCTTGAAGAAGGCTTCGCCTATGATCTTCCTTTTCAGAGTTGTTTGCTTTTGTTTTATGTCTTGAGACCTATCTTCTAGGTAGTTAAGTTTCAGACTTGATGGGCATATTATCCTGGCCCGAATTATCTCCTTAATCATGACAGAAGCCAAGAACCAAGTCTCTCTAAGCCATGTTCTTGTATGTACAGTTTGTCTCTGTGAGTCATAACCACTCCTGTGTCAGAATTGGATTCCATTAATGATGATGGACACACCATCCTTTAATGTTTTTGGTGAATAGCTACTCATTGGCCTCTCAGCAGTTAGGAGATTCAAATACTTCTGCTACACCCTTTCTTCTCTTAACCCTTGTTGCATTATTTCAGAAATAACTTGGACATTTGATTTATAATATCTCCCCATATCTTATTTATGAATGACCCTCACAAGTTTATATTTGTAAATGCATATGACACAGTATGCATGTGGACATTTGAGGACAGTGTATGGACTCACTTCTCTCCTCTACCTCTAATTGGGTCTCGGGAGTCCAATTCAGGTGTCCCGGTCTTTTATAGCAAGCCCCTTCACCCACAGCCATTTCTCCAGCCCCTACATTTTATGTAGTTCCTCGTATTCGTTTTCCTGACTTTATAGGTCAGATATTTCTGTGTCTATGTAGGGAGAGGCTTCTTTGAAAACTTCTGTGTATCATGTGCATTATCTTATTATAGCATCCTAACAACTTTCCTGAGTCGTCTACTGTGCTGCTATAGAAAGATAATGATGAAGATTTATAAGATTTGTAAGAAGGTTTGTAAGATTGGCAGTGTGGAGGGGCTATAAATGTGGTGGTCTAACCATGAAAGACATCTGGGGAACAGAGAATGTAGGTTGTGTGTAGGGAAGTTGGGATCAAAGGGGGATACCTGATCTGCTATGTCAGAGTGAGTCCAGGGTCACTTTATGAACAGTGCCATTTTCTTACCTGGACCGAGGATGAAACACTCCCATCTACGTGGTCAAGCTACTGCAGAGACTGTCTAGATTAACTTTTAGCATTAGTCTATGTGTGTTGTAGAAACATTATTGATGTGTCATGGAAATAGGAAAGAGTAGAATAGAAGATTCCATGGAGAAAGCTAATGATCCATTCAGAAAAGCCATGCAGTCTCGAAGCTCTATGAAGAAAAGACTCTTGGATGTGTTCCTGGAGAGAAATCTTTTTCCTTAGAAGCCAATCAAGTCAAACTTCTATGTGCCCACAAAATGAAAAACGGCCCAACAGCAGCCTATGCCCCATTTATACATGGTATGTGTTGGAGCTTGTAAAGGTGTTTTATTAAAAACCAAAACAAACCAGACACACAGTTGTTGCTGACTTGTCTGGAATGGAAAAAATGCTTACATCTCTGTACTTCTATATTTGAGGACAAACGCGTTGAGTTTACTCAAGCTATTCTTCCTTTTCTTTTCTTTTTTTTTTTTTTTCTGTAGCTCCAGCACACAGAAATATTTTATTATTGTAAGTAGAGGTTATAATGGTATTGCCTGCTATTACAGCCACACGGGTTGCTTTATCTCCTCAGGAAGAAGCTGCCTTTCAAGGCAGCTTCCTAAAGTGTGAAGCTGTCGCCAAGATAAACCAGACTACTTTTCCATTTAATTTGGCATTTTCTGGAAGATTGGCTCCCAAATTCAAGGCTTTTCCAATTAAATTTGGTTGCATTAATGTCTAGGAGATTTTCATAGGGGACTGGATTCCCGCTGTGAGCTGGGTTTTGAAGCTACTTGAACTAAGTTACAAACCCAAGCCTACCTACCCTCATAGCTTCACCCAGTCCTTAACAGTTACTTCCTTTGCTCCTCGCTTGATTCTCAGGAACTGATTAATTTCCATCACGTTTTCGCATGAAGGAAATCCGTATTCAGAAAGGAATCTCAATGTCGTGGGGGGATACATAAGAAACCTTTCTTGAAAAAGCTATCCCACTTCAGAGCACCCAACGCCCACGCAACCCAAAGTAAATAATGATACGCAACCTCCTAACGTTTTAATCAATATTTTATTCGGATATTTGGTTTTCATTTGATTCGTTTTGACCCGTTTTCGTGCGATTGTAATACACAAAGATTTGTTTCCATAAAAAACACTTTTTAATCACAGTTGATTCATTTGTTAATTATGCATTTATGTATACACTGTTGAGTATTACCAATAGCTTTTTGTAAAGATTTTTTTTTTAATTTGGATTTTTCATTTATTGTCATTTCAAATGTTACCCCCTTTCCCGGTTTCCCCTCCGGAAACCCCCTGTCCCATCCTCCCTTCCCCTGCTTCTACGAGGGTGCTCTTCTACCCACCCACTCACTCCCGCCTCCCCACCCTGGCATTCCTCTACACTGGGACATCAAGCCTTCCCAGAACCAAGGACCTCTCCTCCCATTGATGTCTGACAAGGCCCATCCTCTGCTACATATGCGGCTGGCACCATGGGTCCCCCATGTGTACTCTTGGTTGGTAGTTTAGTCCTTGGGAGCTCTGGGGGTCTGGTTGGTTCATATTGTTATTCTTTCTATGGCGCTGCAAACCCCTTCAGCTCCTTCAGTCCTTCCCCTAACTCCTCCACTGGGGACTCCGTGCTCAGTGCAATGGTTGACTGCCAGCATCCACCTCTGTATTTGTCAGGCTCTGGCAAAGCCTCTCAGGAAAGAGCTATATCAGGCTCCTGTCAGCAAGCACTTCCTGGCATCTGCCATAGTGTCTGGGTTTGGTGTCTGTATATGGGATTTGCACACACCCATGTGTATCAGGTTTTCACAACTATATGCAGTGTGGCAAATATCAAACAGCGCTTGACCTAAATAAGGGATAATAAGTCCTGTAAACTGCCGACCTCATGTTGTGTCTTCTCTGCCATTTCCATCCACTTATTTTGTACTTGCGATAGATACGTAAGCGCCTCAACATCGCTGACCGAATAAACAGGAAGTAACCATGCATTCCAACATACAGAGGCCTGTGGCTGTTCATGACTTGTGATCCCAGACACTCAGGAGACTTACGCAGGTGTTCACAGACACTGTTACCAAGAGATTAAGTTCAAGGCTAACCTAGGCACCATACATAGTGAGGCAGCCCCCCCCCCCCGTGACTCAATTCAAGCATATGTAAATTACGACAGACAAATTAAAATGTGTTCAATTCCTAAGCTATCCAGTGGGGCGAATGGAGAATTTTTTAGGTGAAGCACACGGAATAATTCTACTTTTGGTAAAACTACTCCAATTATCCTTAAAATAGTTGACCCTACTGATCAAAGGGGCACACCCAGGAAATCTTATTTGAAGACTCACCTTCACCAGGATCAGTCTATGCGCATGTCTGCAGGGCATTTTCTTGGTTGCTACTTCATGTAGGAGAGGACATTCCTTTGAGTGGTGCCATTCCCGGGCAGGTGTGCTGGAGTTATGTAAGCAAGGAAACTGAGCATAAAGCTGGAGAAAAGCCACAAAGCGTCATCGATCGACTTCCTCTGCTTCAGTTTCTACCTCCAGGGACCTACCTTGGCTTTGCTTGACGAACTGTATGGACCCCGTCAGTTAAAATAATCCCTTTCCGTCCTGTGCTATTTTCAGGTATGTTTTCTGTTTGTTTGTTTTGTTTTGTTTTCTGGCTTTTGTTTATCCCAATGTAAGCAAACAAGGTAGAGCAAGACTGTCGTAAACCACTAGTGTGGCTAAATGGCATAAATTTCCGGACCTTTTCCTCGGGATTTCTCGTCTTTTATTAACGTACTCCATTACCCTGAGAGTCAGCTTCTCCGAAATTGCCTTAATGTACTAATCTGTGACGCACGGAATGGCTTGTTTTACAGCCACGAACAGGAAAGCATTAGCTTTAAAACGACAACTTCAAAGCAAGTCACATACGATGATGTGTACCTGGAGTCAGAGTAAGTCGCCACGTTTTAAAATTTTAACAACAGTTTTACTTTGCAGGGGGGAGTTGTTTCTCACTTATATACCAAGCATGGCAGCCCCTCTGTTCTCTCTCCCTCCCCTCTCTAACCTAGTGGCTCGAGACCTGTCCCCCCACCCCCCACCCTCAGGTTCTGGTATCCAAAGAGAAAAGTTAATGGCAGTTAATTCAGGTTGCAAGCGTCGACATGCAGGCGCGGGATTAAAATGTACACCCGACACAGGTTACTGAGGACAGCTTGCTGACTTTGAGTAGCCACACCTCTGGTGGCACTTGACTGAGCGATCGGTGTTTCCTAAACTTTACACAACTCCACTGAACTTAGGCCTGACTGGCTACACAGATGTTCATGGAGAAAATGCAGAACCAACATTTCTACATATCCTCAGTGACTTCCGGTGCTGTCTAGCAATGTTGGAGCAGTTTGACCACTATGGTCTTGGTTGAAGCTCTTTCTTAACCTAGCTTTTTCTTCTACTGATACCCATGACTATTTTCAACAGTAATTGATAAAAAATATAAGAGATAAAAAATATAGATATCTATCTTTTCCGGCTTCCAATTAAATCCACCAAAACACTTTTCCTTCTGTCTGTAAGATCCATGGGTCAATAGTGAATATATTGAAATATTCAGCCATTTTCCTAGCTCAGTGTGAAACTCAAACGAGAAACCCCCAAATGATGGAAATTTAAATATGAAGTACGCATTCAATATTACCGATTTCTTCCAAAGAACATTTTTTTTTTAAATAACGTTATCTTTTCGAAAATCAAATCTCTTCTGAGGAACACACACTCAAGAAGTCTCTCTCAAAAAGCACTGTAGATGTTTTTGATGGTCAGGGTTAGAAAACTGTTCCCCTCTCGGTCAAGCCCTTTACGCGACTTTAGAGCATATTGGATTTCTTCTGTTTATAAGAAAATTCTGTAATGGTTTCTCAAGAGGCTTTCCCAAAGAACCATAACCCCTTCCATTCTGGATGTTTCCTTGTGGGAGGCTGATGATCTGTGGAGAGATACCTATTTCAAAGGAGCATGCGCAGTGAGTCTCCAGCTGTGCACACTTTAGCTGACATCCCCTTCTCTTTTAGGCAGCAGCCATGAAGATGAGCGACGACTGCAAGATTCTCTTCAGTGTTCAGTATCCATTCGTGCATCTGCAAGAATTTTCCTTTATTGATACATTCCCAGGTAAAATTCCTTAGAATAAAAATTACATCAGGTCCCATAAACAATGAAAGGAAGATTATACACGTTTATCTTAATTCTTCGGTGCACCGTGTACTGGTTTTTTGTTTTTTTGTTTTTGCTTTTGTTTTATTTTGTTTTGTTTTGCTCTATTTTTTCTTGTTTTGTTTGGTTGGGAGATTTTGTTGCTTTGTTTTATTTTTTTTTATGAGGGAACAAATATTTTCAATATGCAAGGCCCCTAGTAGGTATTCCCTTTATAGCAAAAGCAAACGTTCTTAAAAACTTTGAAGTTGTAGGGAAGAAAGTACATTACAGACGCATTAATGCCCCTTAGAAAGTACTCGAGTAAACAACACATGTAATTATTCTGTGGGGAAATGCTGCTTAATTAAAACACAGCTTCTTTCTATTAGCATATGCACCTGTTCCACAAATGGCTCCCTTCTTCCCCATGTAACAGAATTCCCGAGCAGCAAGGCTCTCTTTCAACTGGGCTTCCTTGAGAAAGGTCCACCTTTGGTTTGGTTTCTCTATGATTTTTCTTGATCTTCTTCACCAGTGGTGGGTGTGGTATGGCTTTGTGCATGTACGGGGCACTCACATTTTTACTACAGAAATAAATACTTCTCATCCCTTCACAGTTTGTCATTTCTTTTTCTTGCCTACCTTTAAGACTTCAAGGAAATCCCTCTTATTTGATTTACAGTTCCATCCTCTTGTATCCTTAAAATAAGACCTTTATTCACTTTAGTTTACAGTAAGTAAGAAAGCGTACTGTAGAGTGTCTTTAAAAAACCACTATCACTTTGCCCAGGAATTGCAGTGCAACCAGTCCCTCTCTGCTTTCCTTTTCTTCCACCCGGTTAGCTCTGGCAACAGGATCAGCCTTCACCAGCCCAAACCTGGCTTCCTTTCCTATCTGCTTTTGTTCCAGGGGAGGTCGCGGCTACCAGCTCCCACACCAGACCCTTGAATCCTCAGATAAAAGACACACGGACAGTTTTGTTACATTTTTAACTTTCCTACCAGCACAATTACTGAACATAGGTAACTCCCACCTAGAAAAGGGTGCCCTTACCAATTTATTATCTCTGTATCTCCTTCTGTTCTTAGTGGCTTGTTCCACTCAAATCCTGTCAAATATCCTTGGCTACCTGCCCGTAGTGAAGGGTGCAGGCCCTAGCTCTCCCAGAGGCTTTACATGATTATTGTGTCCTTCTTCCAAAGCATGGCAGAAAAGCCCCTCTCCTACCTTTGTCTCTCCTTTTTTCTCCGGGATCTGGAAGTCCCACTTGTACCTTCCATGAAGCAATTGGCCCTCGGCCTTCTTTATTGATAAATGAATAACCAATTGGGGGAAACGGTTCCCTTACCACGTACTTTTCCTTCCAAAGCATCATTTTTTAAACTTGAAAACGGGAAGCCTGATGCTACCAACAGCAGCCCATGTACTTAACACAGTTCCCCCTTTATAATGAATAAGAGCAGAACCACAAGAAAAAGACGTCCATGGCAGCCATTTTCTTCATCGCAATTTTTACTGAGGAAAAAAATGTGAATATTTCACAAGTCTAAACGTTCTCCCCACTTCAATTAAGAATTCCACATTATGTAGGTTGAACATTTACTGAACATTTACTAGTTTATGTCTTTTCTTTTTTAGATTTATTTACTTATTTCATGTATGTGAGTACACTGTCACTGTCCTCAGACACACAAGAAGAGGACATCAGATCCCATTACAGATGGTTGTGAGCCACCATGTGGTTGCTGGAAACTGAATTCAGGACCTCTGGAAGAGCAGTTGGCGCTCCCAAACGCTGAGCCATCTCTCCAACACCTAGTTTATGTCTCTTAACTCCCCCATTTTTAAGACTACGTAACAGTCTAGGCTGACCTAGGAAGTCTAGTCTTAGCTTATGTTAATACACTGAAATTGGGAAGTGATCCTAGGAATTCTAGATATCTAAGAGCACCCATTTCTAGCCCTTGCTCTTTCTGTAAATGTTTGTCAGGGTTTCTGTGTGCCAGCAATGATACTGGAAGTTCTAGAGTGAGCATTTCGTATGTTTTTCTGGAGGTGCTTATCTAATTAGTCTTACATCCAGGTGATAAAACTAAGGCTCAGGGAAGTGTTGCTAACTCTTCAAAGGTCAAGGATGAGAAAAGAGACAGAAGTGGATTGAATCCAATGTAGCCATAAGAACTCAGTTTTGAATTTAGGGACATGGTTTCTCCTTAGTCAGGTGATATTAAATGTGTGGGCTTTTTTTTTTTTTATAACAGCCTGGTACCAAGTTAGATTAGATGATTGATTATTAGATTAGACTGGACTACTTTGGATTGCATACAAATGAGCACAACCAGTCCATTTGTAGAAAATAAACAATCTCTTTTCTGAAGAGGTGGGTGGTTCTGCACAGTGTCTAGTGTTTCTCAAGCTGTCCTTTGTATGTCTCACCCCACAACTCTGATTGGATTGGAAACTCAGAAAATAGTGGTGGACTTCAAGGAGACTTCAGGCTGAACCTGTGTGTCCTGGCTACTTCTGTGTGTCAACTTGACACAAGCTGGAATTATCTCAGAAAAAGGAGCCTCCCTTGAGGAAACGCCTCCATAAGACCCAACTGTAAGGCATTTCCTCAATTAGTGATCAAGAGTGGGAGGGCCCATTGTGGATGGTGCCGTTCCTGGGCTGGTGGTCCTGGGTTCTATAAGAAAAGAAGCTGAGCAAGCCAGGGGAACCAAGCCATTAAGTAACATTCCTCCATGGCCTCTGCATCAGCTTCTGCTTCCTGACCTGCTTGAGTTCCAGTCCTGACTTCCTTTGGTGATGAACAGCAGTGTGGAAAGTGTAAGCTGAATAAACCCTTTCCTCCCCGACTTGCTTCTTGGTCATGATGTTTTGTACAGGAATAGAAACCCTGACTAAGACACTATGTGAGTCCTCCAATAGGTAAGCTTCAGCTCCAAGAAAGATTGAACATTTGTACACCTGGACTAAATCTTTATGGTCTACTAGATCATTCTATGTTTAAACTTAACAGCGATTAAAACAAGCGTGTCTGTTCTTGGGCATGCAACAGGCAGATGGCTCTGAGTGATCCCCCGCTAACCACCTTCTGCAGAGTGAGTTTCATGCCGTATTCATGAGGGAGGCAAGAACTCCAGCTTAGCCTGTCTTCATTGCTCGTTAACCTTATTAACCATGTTCTGCCTCTGAGGAACTCCAAAGCCTAAGCATTCTCTCTCTGTGGAATTACACTACTTGCTATTATTTTCTGTCCTATTTCAACCATCAAGATGTTGGCAAAAGTCATCAGGCCAAGTTGAACGTCATGTTTCCCTGTGGGAGAGTTTCAATTCCTTCCCTGTGTCTTTGTAAGTCTTGAGTTATTTCCTGTCTGAGATGGGACTGGGTATCACTAGCCAGGGTGAGAAGAGATTTTGCCCTCTCTATGTGTGAATCCCATTCAGCATTTGCTGAACCCTCTTTCTCCGTTATAGTTTCTGTCCTCATCTAAACGTTAGACATAGACATATTGGTATTTTTCTGGGTTAATTCAATCCCACTCATCACCATCACCACCACCACCACCACCATCATCAATATCGTCTTCCTAAGCAAAGCAGGAAAGGAAGTAGGGGTGAAGGGTAAAGATTAGCTTTTTTATAAAGTAAGAGAGTGACAGAAATCAAGATGTACTAAGCTAAGGAACAGGAACCTATGCACTTGTAGCCATTCACTGAGTAGAAATTAGCATAGCTACAATATTTTTGAAGAGAAAACTTCTCTTAAGATCATTTGCCTAATGACTATTAAGAGTCTCTTATTTCCACAGTGGTGGGAGGGCTGGCATACTAGAAAGGTATGTATAAAAATTGAAATAGTAGCAAGGAACCCCAAAAGAAATACTTCCTCTCCTACAAAGGTAAAAATATTTTTTCCAATGTGTTTAAAACAAACTTTTAGCATAAGGACATGCTAAGTTTATTAGAGTAAAATCTTTTGTTATTTTGTTAAATAAATAAATACTTTCAGAACGTGATCATACTTTGTAATGAGCTTAGGGTCACTCACTTTTCAATATGATAAAAATGACTTTAATTAAGTGTCAGTGGCTCCTCACCATAATCAGGAATGAAAAATACCCCCTCTGTTCATTATTCTTGTGTGGTGGTGCTGGGAGAGGCAATTAGGGTTTTTTTGTTTGTTTTTTTTTTCAGTTTTTTCATTCTTCTCTTATACATTGCATCCTGGCTGCAGTTTCTCCTTCTTCCTCTCCTCTCCCCCCTTCCACTTTCTTTCTATTAAGAAAAGGGCAGGCCTCCCAGAGATATCAACCAAGCATGGCATAGCAGCATGCAATCAGTCTGGGTTTAAATCCTCATATCAAGGCTGGACCAGGTAACCTAGTAGAAGGAAAAGGGTTCCAAAAGCAGGCAAAAGCATCACAAACAGCCCCCACTCTCACTGTTAGGAGTCCCAGAGGAATACCAAGCAAAATAACCATGGCATATGTGCAGAACACCTAGGTCAGACCCATATAGTCTCTCTTGTTGTCATGTCACTCTCTATGAGCCTAAGAGTCTAAGTTGATTCAGTGAGACATGTTCTTGTGGTATCCTTGAATCTGAGAGGACACAATGTGGTATGATCTGAAACTCCTAGGAATGGGGGATACAAGTCCCAAACCAGCCATCATCTGTGACCCATCAAGGCTTTCAAAAAAAGGAACTGGGATACAAGCCCATCCACAAAACCTTCAATCTCCAGTTTGTCTTGCTTGCAAGATGTACTGGGATAAAAGTGGGGCAGAACTTGTAGTCTTTGGTTACTGACTGTTTCAACTTGAGACCCATGACCCATGAGAGATCCCATACCATACCTGACACTGGCTGCAGGGCCAGGAACCAGGACCTGAATAGCTCTGACACCTAGGGTAGAACCAAAATTGTCTAGCCAAGCAGAAAAACATCAATAAAGAGATTCCCAATGATATCTTATCATCCTCATAGACGGGAGCCTAGCATAATTGTCATCAGAGATGCTTCATTCAGCAACTGACAGGAGCAGATGGAGAGACCCACAAACAAACATTCAGGAGGGAGCGTGGGAAATCCCATCCAAGTCTTTATCTCCCATATTGCCAAAGTTATTTGATTCCTGTAGCCTTTGAGACAATTTTGAGATTATGAAGTATGAGTCTTCTAATTTTATCCTTCCAAAATGGTGTTATGAATTGAAACCCAATGATTTTTATAGACTGAATCTCTTGTTCTGTGAGATTAATGAAGTTCGTTTTCTTTTAGTTTGCCTCAGTTAATGTTTGAGTAATGCTTTACCGCTAAGAGCTAAAACCAAACCATTCATCCAACGACCCCCTTCCTGGCTGTTGCTTGGCTCTGTGGTATAATCCTTGAGCATTAAGTAAGTTTGCTTTGAGTGTAGCCTTGTTCTGAGAAAGGAAATTTACAACCCTCCTAGCTTTTTAATTTTTTAAATTATTCTTTGCTTAATATGTTTCATCTTAAGATTTTAAATTTTTTGGTCACTTCTGTTATTATAAGTTTCAAAGAAACACATCTGCCTCTCTTCCTATATCTTGGATATCATTTTGATAATTCAACTCCAGTTTTTGGTTCAGGTGTCTACAGTCATACTTTTGTTTCATTTTTATTTTTTATGTATTTGTTTGCCTTTCTTCTAGTGCCAACTCACTTACATGTGGTTTAGTATTACTCTTAAGTTATAATGAATTGAATTGTCCAGGTAATGTACAGGCCACAAAGTATAAACACACACACACACACACACACACACACACACACACACACACGCAGAGAGAGAGAGAGAGGGAGAGAAAGAGAGAGAGAGAGAGAGAGAGAGAGAGAGAGCGAGAGAAATGCACAGATAAAGAAACACACATACAGACACATAGACACACATATACACACACTGAAACACACACAGAGACACATACACAGACACACACACAGAGACACACATACAGAGACACACACACAGAGGCACACACACACAGACAGACAGAGACAAACACACAGACACACACACAGACACACACACAGACACACACATACAGAGAGACACACACACACATAGACACACACACAGAGACACACACAGAGAGACACACACAGAGAGACACACACAGAGAGACACACACAGAGACACACACACAGAGACACACACACAGAGACACACACACAGAGACACACACAGACACACACACAGACACACAGACACATAATACACACACACAGACACACACAGACACACACACACAGATACACACATAGCCACACACATAGCCACACAGCCACACAATACACACACACACACACACACACACACACACACACACACACACACATCAAGTCCATTCCAGGAAATCTTGCTGACACACACTGTGGATGATTAAAGGTATATAGTAAAGATTCCTATTAAAAAAACTCTTTTTAGGATTTCATTCTTCTGATTACATGGTCAAATTCAATGAGTGTCTCCCTCTATTACTTGGTACTTACTACTTCTGCTACATTAAAGGTCTTGCTCTTGTGAACGTCTGAGAATTGACTTAGGAAAGAAGTGATCCCTAAAGAAAATAATTTAACATATATATTTGACTTATTCTGGAGTCAAAGTTTTAATAATTTTAAACACACATCTTGGGTGAAGTTGACATCACAAAGGACTTGATTTATAATTACCCTTCATTTTGGGCATAAAGAATATCAAGATATCACAGCTCTACTATTCTTTACTATGTGCTCATTGAGTTATTTGAGTCCTGAAGGAGATAAAATAAAAAAGGCATGAATCAACAGTTTTGGGCAGATATGGATCACCTACCTGAAATACCATAGATCCTCATAAACTTGATTCATACAAATGTTTTAAAAGTCAGTATACTCTTAAATAATCTTATTTTGTCTACTTTTAATCTAAGGGCAGCAGAATAACACTCAGCGGAAAATTCATATCAAAAGTACTTAAAGGTTTGACACTTCCAAAATCTAGTTTTAAAAACCAGAATTACTGTTGAGAGAAGTCCTGAAGAGTCTTAGGAAAACTTAACATCAATAAAACGCATCATCTCTGCCTTAATTTCCGCAGAAGAACTAATTTGTACAAAAATGGAAATTTGAAAGTTTATAATTCAAACATATCCCATAATCACTTTGGTAATAAGTGTCCCTAATGACCTCATGAAATGACTCTTGAAAACTGAAATGACTCCGTAATCAAAGGCCAGGGACATTGACTCTTTCTACCACTAATGAGAGAAGAGAAGGGATTGACAGGGCTGTGTGGCAGAGTAACCATTGAAATAATAGTTTATGAGATGAACTATTGATTTAAAAGTAAGATGAATGGATGTGTTCTTGAGTTTGGCTGTGTGAAAGATGAATGTCAGGGGTTCCTGGTGGCTTCCATAATTAAGCTACAATGGTATAAGGCTGACAAGTGTATTTGCTAGAATTCTGAGATGTGAGTGGCTGGGACTTAACTCCCCAGCCTGAATTATTGATGAGTTTCATTCACAGCTGGAGGCTTCCTGCTGTTTGAGATGCTGAGGAACAGCTATGAGTAGGAAGTTAGTTCCTCCCTTGTTTGTGTCGTAGCATGGCAGCTACTACACATGTAGTGTGACATTAGCAGCTAGGCAGTCTGGCTGTGGTGCCTAGACAGAATGTGCACAGGAGGGACTCAGAGAAAAGGCACATGAGCATCTCTGAATTTGTTTCCCTCATGTGATTGCATGTGTCTATGAGAAAGGTCTGACCCAATGGCTCTCTGTTCATTTCTTGGAGTACTTGGAGAAATTCAGATAGTGTAATGTTCAATAAATCAGGTCCTTATCCATAGTACTTTATAAATGAAGAAAAACAGGGAATCACAACCAAATTACAGTCAGCTAATGGCAAGGGCAAAGATTACAAAGTTTTGCCAAGTCACAGATCAGAACCTCAGACTGAGTTTTAGTCACAAAGCTGACCGGATGCCAGATTCCATGGGAAGAAAAGTTTGTCCAAACCTTCAGCCTCAGCAGGTCTACACAGATGCAAATCAAACCAACAGTCTATCCAGTCAAAATTAAAAGCAATAAAAAATTGAATGCAAAGAATAGAAAATAGAAGCATATATTAACGGACAGATAAATGGTTGAGAAAAATGATAGATGGAGAGAAATGATGGATCAATGAAAGGCAGAGAGAACAATAAAATAATAAAATGGTATATATATTTATATATGACTATAATTTATTGAATAGATAGATAGATAAAAGTTGACACAGAACGATTTTAATTTTTTAATAAAATAGCCATTCTGTTACAGAAATACATTTAGCTCCATTGCACAAAAACTTAGTGTCTTAATTAAAGATTCCAAGTTCAGGAGGCTCACAAGTGAAAACTAAAACACTTGTAAGCAGCAACAGTTCCAAGAGTTGGACCTGTCCTTCAAATAAGCAGTAACCATGAATGAGTTCTGGGGACCGCTGCGTTCCGGGACATATTTTGTTAATGGAGTAAAATCCAAGTCAGACATTAATGGTGATCCTTCTAAGCTCTAAAAGCAATTTCTTCCCTTAATTACTGTTTCAGGACTGGAAGGCACTCAGGCATTCTCGTTCTAAATATATTTCTAATTCTCTGTACTTATTTTCAACATTTCCACCGAAGTTATTTAAAATGACTTATTGGTTCTTTATGCAATAGAGGTGTCAATACTATATTTCCAGATTTGAATGTGCTATGGAAGCCCAAGAGCAACGCCAATAAGTACACAAACATGCACACACATGTGCAAAACCACACTGGCTTTGCCCTGCAAAGGTGAATGTGTTCACTTAAATTCCTTCACAGCTATGCCTACGTGTGAACACATGGATGAATGGATTTTTTTCTGTTTTTTAATTGAATATTTTATGTACTTACATTTCAAATGTTATCCCCTTTCCCAGTTTCCCCCTCTCCCACTTCCCTCCTCCTGCTTCTATGAGGGTACCCCCCCACCTACTCCCACTTCCCACCCTGGCAGTCCCCTACACTGGAGAAATAAGCCTTCACAGGACCAAGGGCTTCTCCTCTTACTGATGCCAGACAAGGCCATCCTCTGCTACATATGCAGCTAGAGCCATGGGTCTCTCCATGTGTAGTCTTTGGTTGGTAGTTTAGTTCCTGGGAGCTTGGGAGGGTCTGGTTTGTTGATATTGTAGTTCTTCCTATGGGGTTGCAAACCCCTTCAGCTACTTCAGCACTTTCTCTAACTCCTCCATTGGGAACCCCATTCTCAGTTCAATGGCTGACTGCTAGCATTTGCCTCTGTATTTGTCAGGCTCTGGCAAAGCCTCTCAGGAGACAGCTGTATCAGGCTCCTGTCAGCAAGCACTTCTTGGTGTCTGCAATAGTGTCTGGGTTTGGTTACTGTATATGGGATGGATCCCCAGGAGGGGCAGTCTCTGGATGGCTTTTCTTCTGCTTCAACTCTACACTTTGTCTACATATTTCCTCCTGTGAGTTCTGGAATCAATATAGTTATGATAGAGTCTCCCTGTCTCTAATACCTTCAGAAATGAAAACCACGATTGAAAATAGAGGAACAGTTCACATCCTAATTTAAAATCATAAAGCATTAGTATGGTGATTTGAATGAGATTTCCCCCCCACACCCCCAAAGGCTCCCATATTTGAATACTTGGTGTGCTATTGGTGGTGCTACCTAGAAACAAGGTAGAATTTTAGAAGGTAGAGCGGTATCATCCAAGGGTGATGGGCATTGAGCTTTTTCTACAGCTTGGTTCAACTCCCTGTTCCATATCTCTGCTTCCTGTGCAAATATGCAGTCCCTCTGTTTTCCGACCACCAGACCAGTCCCATGTTTCAACGGCCATTGATGCCCTTGCCATGATAGCATGACAGTGTGCTATCTGACTGCTTCCATTCATGGGGCTATTGAAAGGAAATACTTGATCAAAGGGATGACACAGGACCATCCTACCCATTGCTTCACAAAATTTATTTGGTACACCCTCTATCCCTTACGTAATTCTGGGAAGAGGACCTGTGCAGGGGTGGCAGCCATGAAGGTGAAGTCCTCACGAGGGTAATTGACCTCTATATTTCAAGAGATCAGGGAAAGAGGACATCGCTTTCCATTTCTTCTCTATAAGAGAACAAAGGCAATCATGGTAATCAATCACCAAACCTAGAAGCAGACTCTCCTCTGACAGGTGATCTGAGGGCGCTTGGACCTCAGTTGTACAGTACCCAAAACTTGAAGAAATCGTACTTTATTTTTTCTTTAACTTGGTAGCTGGTAGCGACGCTAACATGTTGCAGCAGACCGACCAAACTGGAACACCAATTATCTCATAAATATGGAAGATCCTACACCTTATTAATCATTGACCGTGGAAGTTCTGTTTCATCTTGCGAAGGGTTCAGTGTATTAATTTCTTTTCTTATTTCTGGAACCACATACCTGTCAGGAAGCAATTAAGGAGGAGCTTATGCATGTTCACAGTTTGAAGGTTCTTTCCATATGGGTGGGGGTGGTCACGAACACAAGGTACTGAATGAAGTGAAAAAATGAGGAGAGGTGGATGCCGGTCTTCAGTGTGCCTCCTCCTCCTCCTCCTCCTCCTCCTCCTCCTCCTCTTCCTCCTCCTCCTCCTCCTCCTCCTCCTCCTCCTCCTCCTCCTCCTCCTCTTCCTCCTTCTTTCCTGGACCTCAGGTTGTAAGATACTGCTGCTCATAATTAGGGTGGGTCTTTCCTTCTTAGTTAACTCAGTATAGAAACTCCCTCAAAAAAAAAATGCCCAGAAGATTGTCTTCTGGTGATTTCTAAATCCTGTTAACTTCACAACAATAACCAGCACACTCAGACTTCACAACAAGAACAAGAATAAATGTAGCCACACAATAATTATGAAAGCTGCCTAGAACAAAAAGATCGAAAGTCACTGATGGGTTATTGGTATTTTCTAAGGACTATATGTATGTTCTTAGCCCACATTTACCTTTATAATGCAATGAAAGATATATTTAGATAAAACTCCTTTGAATGCTCTCCACAATAATGGTATTTTTAAATGATCACACGTATTATCAAGCATGATCCCTGGGATGATCAATGGCACTTTAGCTTTCAAAGTTCTGTTCAGGCCTAGGTGGCAATGTCTTTAGGAAAAATCTACTACCATAGAGAAAATAAAATGTGCAAAGAAAATAACCTCACTCTTATTTAGAACTAAAGATGAGATGATTTGATTCTGTCATAGTTAATTTACATATTAAAGTATATAATATTTGCTTATTAATCAATTTATTATAATTATTAAAATAACCAAATTGTTCAACTGATTCCACTTCCTTGAAGCAGAGGCAAGAGGTCACCAATGGTATTTAATTCATTAGAGAGGAGTTTAAGGTAATCGTTTAATATTTTTGTTCTTCCATAATTGATGTGTATTGTGTTCCAAATGGTGATTGAGTTTAACTTTGTTTTTTTTTCTCGGAGCTGGGGACCGAACCCAGGGCCTTGGGCTTGCTAGGCAAGCGCTCTACCACTGAGCTAAATCCCCAACTGTGATTGAGTTTAGATGCCTTACTTCAGGAGTATTAGGCTTTGTTCTTCTAGAAAGAATATCTTTGATGAAAGTAGAGAGAAAAGAAAGTTCTCGATCCAAGATTTGTTTGCATCTAGAAGAGAGTGTGTAGGTTGGAACCAACAACAGGAAACTAAGAAACTCAAGGGAAGCAAACTTGGCAAGGCTTGGAAAACATTAGCTGCACCATGTGGTGTAAGTCCCCACCAGCAGTGTCGTGAGAGGGCAGGCACTGTTTGGTGAAATCAGGACAGCAGCCTGGCTGGACTTTTATGTAGACTTTCGCTTTACTCCCCTCCCGGGTTTAGATGCTGACGTGAAAAGTTTTGCTTTTGGATCTGGTAAGGAATTTGATTACCTTAGGAAGCCATGGTATTTATTTAAGCACGGGAATTATCATCTGTACAACCAGATTGTCCACATTCATTTTGAACATTCTGCTTGGATTTTCGTTATAGCATCCCCAAGGAGTGTTTGCGACAATGCGTGCAGGTGCTTTCCGCCTTGCGTCCCTCTCTCCTCTGTGTGAACTTCTCTCCTTCAGTCTTCTGTGTTTAGGGTTGGATTTTCTTCCTCATGCAAAGTGCTCCTCCACCCGGATCCAATGTTTCAGCCTGTTACAACAGGGAAGCTAAGCCCTAGCAGGGAAGTGTTCTCTGGTTTATCTTTTGCCACGATCACTGCTGCATACAAACCTCTTTGTGTTTACGGGAATATCTGATTATTCAGATTAGGCACTGGTTGGTTATGCCACCCTAAACTAATTTTCTTTCAGTTTAGTCTGGAAAACTGTAGTTATTAAGAGGTAAATAACATTTAATAAGATGCTTGCAGATGCAACATTAGCATTTTAAAAAGCACAGTCCATTCCTTTTCTGCCACCTCACTGCAGTCCACCCTCTCTTGCGAGACACAATAAGGCCTTTAAAGCAGCTGTAATTGTCTCTTATCCCCTGGGCTCAAGGTAGAGTGAACAATTTGTTCCACCGTAGCTGAAACAAATACGGCATCCTTTCTCTAAGATTCTTGTCTTTTTCAAGGTCATTGGCGGTTCTCGGTATTTTTTTTTTCTTTTCTGAGATTACATTGTCTTACTGTCCTCCTTGTCCACTGTAAGAGTGTTTTTCTGAGACCCTGGGCTCTTAGACTGAATTCTCTGACCTGAGGTTGGCATCTGCTTCTTTGCTCCTGCTTTTTAGATACATATTTCTTTTTTCTACTGATGTATCGGCTTTTTCATTTAATGAGTAGTGTAAGCTATCCAGGTCAGGAGATGGAATGTTGTCTGATGGATATGCCATTTTCTCTCAGGGACTTTTCCATGCAAAGGGGTCAAGCTCACAAGGTTTAGAACAGTGTTAGTGACATCTGTTCAGAGGGCAAAGCTATTGGGTTGCATGGCCTTCGCTACTACAGTTCTGTACCGACTGGTTTACATACTTAACTCAGAATTCCAGAGAGCAGGGATAGCACCATTAACTAAAATTGTCACAGACCTTCAGAAGTATATGGAGTGCTTCTCAATGCACTGGGCACATGATAAATAGCCCATACTTTGATTTTTGTCTATTATTTGACAACGAATCTTTTCTTTCTTTTAAACTATCTATCTACATGTATCTACCTATCTACTATCTATCCATCTATCATCTATTCATCTATTTATCTATCATCTGTCTATCATGCATGTATCAATCAATAAATCAATCATTTATCTATCAATATATTTATCTGTCACCCATGTATCTATCATCTATCTATCTCTATATCAATCATCTATCTATCATCTACCTATCTACCTATCTATCCATCCATAATCTATCATCTATTCATCTATCTTCTATCTATCATGCATGCATGTATCAATCAATCAACCTATCTATCATTTATCTATCAGTCTGTCATCTATGTATCTATGTATAATTCAATCATCTATCTATCTCTATGTCAATCATCTATCATCTACCTATCTATCCATCTATCATCTATAATCTATTCATCTATTTATCTATCATCTATCATGCATGTATGTTTCAATCTATCTATCTATCTATCTATCCATCTATCATCTACCTATCTATCTGTTCATCTATCATCTATTCATCTATTTATGTATTATCTATCATGCATGTATGTTTCAATCAATCTATCGATCAATCTATCTATCATCTACCTATCTGTTCATTTATCATCTATTCATCTATTTATTTATCATCTATCTATCATGCATGTAGTATCAATCTATATATCATCTACATATCTATCATCTATCATCAATCAATCAATGTATCAGTCTTCTATCTATCTATGAAGCAGCCTCTCTTGTGTCCCAACTTGCCCATGAACTCTCCAAATACCTTAGGATCACCTTGAACTTCCCACCATTCTTCTCCCACCTCCCAAGTGCTAGAATTCTAGTCCTGTACCATCAGGGCCTGCCACAGTACTGGGGACCAAATATAGGGCTTCCTGTATTTTAGGCAAATGTTCTATCATGGGATCCTATTTCCACTCCCTCCCTATCTGGGTTTTATGACACTGTACCAGTCAGGTTTTATTGTTGCTGTGATAACAGCTTACAGGCTCCAGTCTCTAGTAAAATAAAAGATGGAAGATAAAAGCTTGCATGCTACAAGTCTGTCAACAATGGAAGACAAGGCAGAAATTGAAGCAGAGACCATGCAGGAGTGTTGCTTCCTGGCTTGCTGCCCATGCCTTCCTCAGCCTGCTTTCTTATAGAACTTAGGACCACTTGCCCCAGGATGCTGCTGACACAGTGGGCTGGGTCCTCCCACATTAATCAGTACTCAAGAAAATGTTCCACAGACATGTCCACAGGGCAATCTGTTGGAAGTATCGAGAATTCGCCTTACCATGTGTGTCTAAGCTCGTGTGGAGCTGTGAAGTCTGTGGCATTCACTATCAAAGCCTGATTAGCTCCCAAAAAAGAATAGAGCTCTACCATTCATCACGACTTGCTTCCTATATTCCTGTATCAGGAGACAATAAACCCCCCCAAATAGGCAAGGAAGTTCACATTTATATCTGAAGCGGTCAGAAGCGAATGTCCATCTTGGATTTAAAGTTTAACACATGATAGGCTATCTCACTGTGTCCCTAAACGAGTAAAGCTCCTCACTCAAGATTAATATGACAGATATACGTTCACCCATGTCAAACATTATAGTTGTTTTATTTTCATTAACATTTCCATAGATCACCTTAAATGTCACTTATCTAACTGACAAAAATAACACCAAGAAAATGAATTACAGAGAGACGGAGGAGTTTTAACTGGGAGAAACCAAGTGTGCTCTTGTCAGGACGCTAAACGGCAGGGAAAGGCTCAGCACCAAAACCTCCCCAGAGAGCTTGGACCCTTTGCAGTTAGTTCTCTGGCTCCTTTTCTGCCTCAGATATACTTTCTCAAACATTCAGGTATGGGGCTGTCTGATCTGTGGTGTACCCCCCTTTAATTTTTAGTGATAAATGAACAACTCTCTGGGTTTTGAACTTTAGCATCAATAAAATCCTGCTGAAAATCATCTTCCCTTCTTTCTTTACATCAGCAGGAATTGTCAACCGCAGCCGAGGGCTTGGCAGGCTGCCTGTGGGCGTCTGATGGACTGTACTAATGACTCATTAGGCTCCCAAGTAACACCTGTTATTAGCATGCTAGAGCCGACCAAGGGTTGAGTCTGGAGACAGGCTGTGGGGCTGGCTTCAGTCCTGCTGTTTGACAGGCATCTGTAGAAACCTCCACGGAGAAGGCATATGTACATCTGGAAATTCTGTTTCACCTGGCTTGCTAACTTAGGTGGTTGACATAAGAGCTATCCAGAGCTTAGACCAATGGATTCCTATTTAAAACTTCCAAAGACCCAGACACATGTCTTTTATGTGCACCGAGCAGGTAAATCTAATTGTTTATGTCTAGCTTTTGCCCCACCATAATGGAATGATCCCAGAGATGTGTCTCGTAGCTTTAGTAGTTAAATGATGATGGATGAATGGAAACATGTCGTGTGTTCGTTAAGCAGGAAATATTCAATGCGGGGTGGGGCTGAGCACTGACCCGGTAATTGAAGTCATTCAGCGTCCTCTTAACTCCTGTCGATCACGCTGCAATGATGAATTGGGGTGTGCAATTAATGTTCAGGGCTCTCTCTGCATTTAGCAGCATCAAGATCACCTTCAGGGATAGTAAACTTTTCAGTGGAAAGCTGTGATCTGTGAGAAGATCCCATAGGTGACTGCTACATTTACCATGTAAGTTATAGGGCCAGATGGTCAGGGACTTCTGCACAATCGCAAACACTAGCTTTCTTCTAGAAGGAGATCAGGTCTCATTGAGTTTTCTCCAATTTATACCTATTGCCAATATATTAAAATAGGAGGGGACTGTGGATGTGTCTCATTGATAAGGTGTGTTGTATAAGTGTAAGACCCCAAGCACAATTCCCATCACCATAAAAAGAGTAAAATAAAAATACACAAATATGTGGAGATAGGTAGATAGATAGACAGATAGACAGACAGATCTTAAAGTTATCCTGAGCAAACTTTCAGCCACACTCTAAGCACTGTAGAACCACAAATTAAATTTTGTTCAGAAGTAAGCCAGAACAGGAAAAGACCAGGATTATAGAAGTTTGAATAGTTTTCTTACAGGATGCTCATTCACTGGGGTGGAGTTTGGGAGAACACCAAGAGGCAGGAGAAACTGTTTTCTGTCTCCATCTATGGGGCAGTGTCATTTTATTGACCTTCCCTGGGAAGTGTGTGAACTGTATAAATACAAAGTTAATCACTCACACCTAAGATTTATAGTTTTTGACACATATAAATTTTGTCTTAGTAACTTACTTCTAATGTCCTTTATTGAGTCTATAATTCACTATTTATATTTATTAAAATATGAATGATAACTTATATTTGCATATTTCCTAACAAAAAGTCCTTGTGGTTTAAGATTAAGTATTTCTTTTAACACTTATCATAAATTTAAAGTTGGGTAAGTTACTGATAGATGATTGATAGCATTACATGTAAATATCATTTCAGGAATGTTGGCCTTCATTTTAAATTAAAGTTTCATGATTTTACCTAGTTTGCTTAAAACTACATAATTATTAAATAACACTAGGAAGTTTTTGACCCAGGTCTCTTTCTAAGTAATATATTTTTCAACATGGTGAAATTAAGTATCTTTTGGAACAAACACCATTAAATTTGTGTTTAGTAATTAATTAATCTGTTCTCTTAATGAGTAGAAAATCGTGGCCATCTTTTCATACTAAATTGATTAAAGCCTTTTTTCTCCCTAATAGTATATTATGACTAAGTATACAAACCACTTAATGTAGCTTCTGTGACCTTGGACGCTTGGCTTCTTGCTAAAAAGGAAGTGACAGTTATCTCTAAATTCTATGTTCAGTTTAGAAAATTAAATGTATGGAGGTCTTGGACAAGAAATACATATATAATTTAGAGGACCACCGGGAAGAAAAAAAGCCAGACTTCTCGAAGTATGGTAAATACATGTGATAGAATATTATGATCCAGCCATTGAAAGGAATTAAGCTTTGTTGCTGCTGTAACGGGCTTGATTTGAGCAGTAAATGATATCATCAGAGAGCCAAGTTTGCTCTGTTCTGCTCTGTTCAAATCAGCCATGACTTCCTAATAATGCCAGCTTCACCAGCACATAACCTGCTTGGCAACAGTAGCTTGGCAACAATCTGGATCATAAAGAGCGGAAGGGAGACGGGTTGTACCTTCTCAGACTTCTTTAAAAGGTATAATCTCCAGTGCTATCTCAACCTTTCCTTCCTTGAACAGATTAACCACCAAGATAGTGATTACCAGCAAGTGTTTCCATAGGTATCTAAAGGGCATCATGGTACCACTCTGCTAGTTAATAAGTTTCATCAAACTTCACCATGAGTTGGAAAAGTCTGTATCTGACAGATAGGAAGCCCCAGCTCATTCAATCCTGGCATCAGTAAAGAGGTATGGTTTGGAGACAAGGGTGTCAAGTTTCAGATCCCACTGTGCTTTAGAAGCTGGCATACTGTGTTCATAAACAATGTGGATTTGCACTTTGGGTAGGATGTTAAACTTTACAGCTTACTTGCCTCCTGACAACCTTAGTCCTGCCTCTAGCAGTACCTCCAACCATGGATGCCAAGACTAAAATCTGTTAAAGAAAAATTAGATGGAGTGAAAGCTATCCACCTGTGAGTGCTCAAATTCCATGAACATACATCTTTGTGCTTCCCATTGTGTGAAACCTCAGCAGGGCTCTCCCTTCTCATAAACATACTGGAGTCCAGGAAGAATTATATCACATCTGGAGTTAAATGAAAATGTGACTTATTTGAGCTATCATCGTGGACTCTTTTTACAGAGTCTGCATATCCACCTTAGAGTCATTGCCTATGCTACAAACGTCTACTTGAATAGAAAAAAGAAAGCTAACAAAATTGTATTTAATTGGGAAAGTTGATGACTGCACTAAGCAGCCGTTACAGAAATTATTTAACAATATTTATAAGGCAGAAATCCAGGCCAAAAAAAAAAGTCTCTAAAATTAGGTTAGAATGACACAGGCTAGACCTCATTCTGCAATGAGACTTGCACCAGTATGTTAGGACTGTAAGCTCTAGTCTTATGTATGGCAAGCAAGACGACCTTGGGTCCCAACCTTGGGATCTCTCGCCAAGACTGATTCGGTTAGCACAGGTGACCTTCCAGGTGGAGGATGATCTATCAACCTCAGATCTCTTGTGCAATGCTATCCAGGAAGAAAATTAACCTGCAGAACATAATTAACATTCATGGGTAATTAATTACTCCTTCAGGGAGAATGTGCTCATTTAGAAAGCTTGATTAAAACACACACTTCTTTAATTTAGTAAGGTAAATGGGGAAGTTGGAAATAGTTAAATGGCTTTTGGATGCGATCTTCCAACTTCTGGTGGTTATCCTGTGCTAGATTTCTAGCTTCCCTCTTTTCAGAACTGCATTAGTCCGCTGGGGCTTGTGTGATGAAATGTTATGTATATACTAGGTAATCCAATGACAGACACTTATTATAGTTCTCAAAGCTGGGAGTTCAAGACCAAAGTGCTAACAGACTTAGTTCTAGGTATGAGCCCATCTATGGCTTCCAAATCCTATGAAGGGAAATGTAGTTCCCTGTTCTCCTGTTGCTGAGATCACTCTGAAAGAGTTCATTTGAAAATGATTCCCTCCTGGGGTTGGGCATTTAGTCAGTGTAGAGCGCTTGCCTAGCAAGCGCAAGGCCCGGGGTTCGGTCCCCAGCTCCGAAAAAAAGAAAAAAGAAGAAGAAAAAGAAAAAAAAAGAAAGAAAAGAAAATGATTCCCTCCAAAGCCACACCTTCTAATGCCACGACACTGGGTTTTAGGACTTCAAATTACAACTAAGAGACAAAAACATTCTTACCACAATAAGGTCCCAAATTAAATTGGACTTAGAGCCAGGAAGGAGGGCAATGTTCAGTGTACAAGCTCCACATAAGGCTAGATGATACATAATGTACATAATGTAAGTATCAATTTAATAATATGCTCACGTAAGTTGAAAACTATCTGCCAATAAGCTGCATGCCTGCCACAGTTAACACGGTGTGCATTTTTTTAAACATCAAATGATATTCTTAGTGTGGGTGAGCATTTGAGAAACTCACAGTACGAACGAATATGCCATAAAACAACTGAATGGTTTTCTATGAAATCTTTAGAAATCAAAACCAGACTTCAAAGGATGGGTTGGAGCAGGAGCCCCCTGCAGGCTCTGACAAGAAAAACTAGGTCCTTCCTGGAGTTCTTGCTACACCCTGTCCTCTACAACTTGTGTCTCCAAGCTTCAGTTACATGACCGGCTACCCCTGTCCCTTAGAGCTATAATTCCCCATTTATCTCCTACAGAGGTTCAGCTGCTGGGTCCAAGAACCATTAAATCTATGATAACCGCATTCTTATCAGTTACATGTATAACTCTATTTTCAAATGTGTTAAATTTGCATGTAACTAGAGGAAGGCACCACCAGCAGGGATCCTTTTAAGAGATACCATCTGAGAGATTCAAAGCATGCATGCCTGCCCCAAATCACTTAATCCTGGCATCAATAAAGCGATATGGTTTGAAGACGGGGGTGCCAAGTTTCAGATCACACCATGCTTTAGAAGCCAGCATACTTCATTCATTAAACAAAGTGGATATGGAGTTTCAGTAGGATGTTAAACTTTACAGTGCACTTTTCTCCTGACAACCTCAGGTCTGCCTCTAGCATCCAACCATGGATGCTAAGGCTAAAATCTCTTAAAGAAAAATTAGACGGAGTGAAAAAGCGATCTATCTGTCAGTGCTCAAATTCTATGAACATACATTGTCGTTGTTTCCCATTGTGGGAAACCTCAGCGGGGCTCTCCCCTCTCATAAGTATACCGGAGTTCAAGCAGAATTATATATAACTGAATGAAAATGCAACTCTTTGAACCTTTACTCTGGACTCTCTAACTAGAACTCCATGCCCACTTCACGGTCGTTCCATATTCCACAAATATGCACTTGAATAGGGGAAAAAATAAACGCCAACAAAATCCTTGAGTTAGTTTAAAATGGCATCATTACTTGCAAATATTATGTATGAATTCGGATAACTGCCAAATACCTATTTTTCCATAACAGAAATAAATGTGTTATCCCCCTTCCAAGATTTCCAAGGAACAAAATGTTAGGTCCAGCCATTTGACTTTGAATTGATGCTTCTTGTAGCAACAAAGGTCTATGACAATCTGGAAGGATTTTAACCATTTATTTGATCTGAAAAATGAACATTCAGTTCCTATGTTTACATATTCTTTTCTCTGCTCATTTGTTCTTTGCTAGGCAATGCTTTGGTCCCCAGTAAGCAACTGAAGAAGAAAATTGCTCTTGCTTTTGTAAAGTACTGATACATTTAAATGATAATTGAAGGCTGCTGTCGAAGGTGTTGGGATATAGAATATAGCACCCAGTGCTTGTGGTTGAAGACTGCAGGGTAGCAACTGAGAAAATAAATCATGTATAAAAGTAGCTTTAAACCGATTACAACTGTACAAGAGCTTCCCTGCCAATAGCCCTCCCCATAAATGCTGATATTTTCTGGCTTTTTCAGGGGTATTGAATTCGAGTTTTAGACAAAGTCATTACAGTTGACCTTTTCCGTTCTTTCTCTATGTCCAGGAATCAACTGTCTCCTAAAAGATTTTTGCGGTAGGACTCGCAGCTGGGAACAGAGTTTAGGGGAGAGCACGAGGGAGATCTGCATGGTTACCCTTAGCCACAGCAGTGCCACCACACTTCCAACGAGCATCTAGAGAAGGAAATTATTCTCCTAAATATAAACGGTGTCTTAATCTGATCAGTATGGAAACGTGTTTTTTCAATCGCAAAATAGCAAGTAATAAGTATGGAAATATTCAGGAAGGTCGAACATTTAAATGGCAGTGGATTTCATTAAATAAGGCTGAGGAGACACAGTGAATCTCTGTGGTGAACACCATTGTCACCGGAAATCGGGTCCCTGGAAGAAGGGTCTGAGCTCAGAGGGACACCGGAAGACATGACCTGGGCAGTACAGGACTCTCTGTAGCTGATGCCATCCAGATTCTGTTCAGCAAAATTTGACATTTTCCTAAACCATATTGTCATTTGAGGTCTCCCATGTCATTACCTCTTACATTAGTCTCTTTCACAGATGTTTCAGTTACTTCCTTGTTTAAAATCAACTCATGAAAAAGACAAATCACCCCCCCCCCAAATAATACCAAAGATCTTCAAAGAAGTGGTAGGAGGGTAATGGAAGAGAAAGTGAAAATTTTCTTGTTAATTTTTGAAATTTCATTTTATTTTAATGCAGTATTTCTATGTTTTGGGGAAAGTCATACAGTCCAATACTTTGATGATATTCACAGTTATATTCTCCCTAACTCCTCCCAGATGCACACCACCCTGCCGACTTCCTGTGGTATCTTTTTGTTTTAATAACTCATCTAATCTGGTTTGTGCTTCTCCTGCACTCAGAGGTAGGAGGCCATTCATCGAAGCATTGCTAACCTACCAAGGTCTCACCTTTAAAGAACACCCATATTTCCTTCCTCCAGTGTCATCAGCTGTCAGTAGTTCCTTCAGTCTATGTGTACCTGAGCCCCTCCCTCTCTTTGTCATGCTGGAACGTTGACTGATTTGATCTTGGGCAACCACAGCTGTCGCGAGCACATCACAGCTCCAGATCTCCCTGGATGTAAGACCATGTTTCACTCTGATCCCCTCTGGCTTCTGTCCTCACAGTCTTTGTTCCCCCTCTTCCAAGCTGGTTGCTGAGCCTCATGGGGAGATCTGTGAGGTGACTGTTCCGTTTGTGACTAAGCATTGTACACTGACTCTTCACTTTGAGTAGCCATGAGTCAGCCTCAACTGTACAAAGAAATACATTTCTTTGATGAGGTCAGAGAATAATGTTCCTCCCAGAAGCCATGAGATGTCAAATAAGAAACCCAGAGACAGGGATAGAATGCTTCTCCAAGAGTTGTTGGGGCCTCTGAACACCCTCCCCCAAAACAATACATCCCATTGGCATTGTTCTGTGTGACTCCTCTTTCCCAACATATTGATGTTAAGACCCAATGCTGTAGATATCACACACTTTGATGGCGGGACATATAATAACCATGGCCCTATTGCCTGTGTCTTGCTACTTAAGGCATTATTGTACTTCACAAGGTTCATAGCTTCCTAAGACTTTGCCTCAGCAGCTCACATAGAACCTTCTGATATGGTGCTTGTCTTAGGGTTCCCATTGCTATGAAGAGACGCCACGGGCAAGGCAACTCTTATAAAGGACAGCGTTTAATTGGGGCTGCCTTATGAGTTCAGATGTTCAGTCCCTTATCATCAGGGCAGAAGCATGGTGGCAGCATGTAGGCAGGCATGGTGCGGGAGGAGCTGAGTATCTGACTCTTGTTCTGAAGACTGCTAAGAGAAAACTGCCTTTCAGGAAGCTAAGAAGGAAGTCTCAATGCCCATGCTCACAATGACATACTTCCTCCAAGAAGGCCACGCCTATGTCCACAAGGCCACACCTCCCAATAGTGCCCCTTGAATAGGGCCAAACAGATTCAAAACACCACAGTGCTCACTAGGGTTTTTTCACCTTGATACAAACTATGGTCATGTTGGAAGAGAAAACTTCAACTGGGAGAATGTCTCTATCACATTGGCCTGTAAGAGGGTACAGTACACTGTGGGTGGTGCCTCGGCAGATGATCCAGGGAGGTGTTAGAAAAGCAAGTAGGCTGGGCGAGCCACAAGAGGCAAGCCATTGAGTAGCATTCTTCCATTGTCTCATCTTCAGTTCCTGCCTACAGGTTCACTCCTTGAGATATTTCAGTGATAGACCACGACAGGTAAAATATAAGTCATAGAAATACTGCTTTTGGTCATGGTGTTTGCTAGGTCAGGGCCCAGGAAATTGATTTCTCAAGGTGACTGACTACTATCGTATTGGCCTGCTCCAAGGGATGAAACATACATGGGACTATGATTGTAGCCAAGAACCCGTGGATGTGTTCTCAGAAGCCCCAGAAGTGAACCACTGCTCTTATTCTGCCAAAGGGATGGTATCACAATTGTTCTTTAAGTCCATATTCTATATCCATGGTATACTGTTTAACTATTTAAAAAAAAAAAAAGAAATAATAAGACTACAATGAGGTACTAGGTAAACGTATCCTAAAGTTCCACAAACTGGCAGTGTTCATATAAAAACATCATGTGCCAAAGAACTTTTAAAGATTTAATTAAAATCTTGCAGGAGTGTCAATCTTAATATAATTAAAACAGTGGGAAATCTCCCAAATGCTTTACACATATGGGTAAATACAAATCGTATTGACTGTTACTCTTTGTCTCACTAGTTAACCTCCATGCAGATCCACCCTTTGACAATTGTGGCTAACACACTCTGTTCTATTTTGCTATCAACATCGATATAGCAGTTGAACATTAAAGTTCACATTCTCCCCCAATTCTATTAAAGCTGAATCCAGCTTTAAGGGGAACACGTTTGGATTTTTGTACTTTTCTTGATTAAAAATAGAACCAAGATGTTCATATTCCCCAAGCTTCCTTTAAGAAGCTATAGCTGTAGTAATTTTATCTCACATCTATGGTCCTTCCTGTTGTGCAATCTTGGGAGCAAATCCTTCATGTCTGAGTGCATAATTTTCAAAACCTGTGAATTAAGGAAAATAATTGTTGTTGGTTCCTACAGGACTTACTGTGTGGATTAAGATAATCCTCAAAAGGAAAAAGCTTAGCACAATTCCTGAACCATAACGTGAAATAAATATAGCCACGGCTGTTTACCATTGCCATGTAACAAAATGTGCTGAGAAGGAAGCTCTTCTGAGATCCTTGACCCTTCCAGACACACAGATGTGCATCTTCAGATAAATGTCCCCTTTGCGTTGACGTGCATGGAGCACTTAGTGATCAACTTTATCCAACTTTGGGATCTAGTTTTTCTGTCACTCAGAGATACTTAGACTGTTGTGCAGTAATGAGTAACTGACAGACATGGGAGCTTAACAGAGACACAAATATGTATGTTTCCTCAATAAAGCCTACTGTGGATTCAATGATCTCTCTCTCTCTCTCTCTCTCTCTCTCTCTCTCTCTCTCTCCCTCTCCCTCTCCCTCTCCCTCTCCCTCTCCCTCTCCCTGTCTTTCCATCTCTTTCTCCCTCCTCCTCTGTCTCTGTCTCTCTTTTTCCCTCTCCCTCTCTTGCTCCTTATCTCTCTCTCTCTCTCTCTCTCTCTCTCTCTCTCTCTCTCTCTCTCTCTCTCAATGTGCCTCAGGTGCCAGGCCTGTCACTAGAAGTGATGAGAGTTTTGTCCCTTTGGACCCCCTCTAATTAGCAAATGTCTCCTGACCATTCCATGTCTGCAAAGGGCATACAACACAACCAGGTTACTTCTATACTCCACACATTCACCACTGTCCCTGCAGGGCAGCAGGAGTCAGACTACTCATTGGTTTATCCAAAGGATTTTTCTAAAACAGTTTAGTACCATCAAGAATATAATGTGTGTTTTGCTTACCTGTT
Organism: Rattus norvegicus; assembly: GCF_021556685.1. Taxonomy (NCBI): domain Eukaryota; kingdom Metazoa; phylum Chordata; class Mammalia; order Rodentia; family Muridae; genus Rattus; species Rattus norvegicus. The sequence goes on along the minus strand of NC_141553.1, from coordinate 16,375,053 downwards.
TTTACTCTATTTTGTCTACATGTAACTGCCTTTTAATAAAGTTGGAAGCAATTCAAAGCATTTATTATTTTCCTTTGATTTATTCATTCATTCAACAAATGCATATTGGGAAATCCGCTATGCGCCCAGTTCTGGCTAAGTAACGGGAGGAAGAAATGTTCGGCCCAGTCCAGTTCTCCCAGGCATCTTGTTTCTGTTGTCTGGCAAGTAGACTAGATGTGAATGGAGTACTCGTGAGGCACAGGAGGAATGTTCTTCAACATGTGCTGCTGGCATCGATCCAGAGAGAAAGTAGCATTAACAAGGTAATCTGAGGTGTGGGTGCTTTCTCAGCCCGAGGAGTGCAGATGGCAACATCTTTGAACGGAACAGAGGATGATGCACATAGCAAGAACTGTGTGGCTAGACCTCAGAGAAGAACCGTAGCTCTACCTGCCCAGGAGTAGGCATCTTTAAAGAAATCACAGGTATACAGGGAAGGGGAAAAATGAAAAGTTTGATGTCCTGAGACAGTATTGATGAAATCATATCGAGAGGTAACTTGTAAGGGAGAGAGGGTAGAGGGACATACAGAGAAATTAAGGGTGGGGTCGGAATAGCAAATCAAGTGACTTCAGAACGAAATTTGCTCAGTGAACGTTTTGCATCAATGTTTATGCTGTGTTAATTTTTTTTTACAGAGGAACTGTGTTTTGGGTGCTTTTAAGAGTGTGCAGGAGGGCACCTCCCGGGACCTCTCTCCATCTTGGTTGTATGGGTTTTGGTAGTTTTATGGATCAAGAATGCATATTATGTGTTGTTTCATATAAACTGTCCTTCATACAATGATTGAGTTTCTATTTTTTAATTATATTTGGCCTTGTGTGCATGTGTGTGTGTTTGTGTGTGTGTGTGTGTGTGTGTGTGTGTGTATGTGTGTGTGTGTGTGTGTGTGTCTATGTTTGTTCATTTGTGTGTACTTGTGGAGGCAGGAGTTCAATGTAAGGCATCTTTTGAAATTACTAAGTATCTTATTTTTTTTTTTTTTGTGGCAGGGTCCCTCTCTGAGGCTGGAGCCCACTGATTTGGACAAACTGCCTGGGTAGATTCACTTCTGTATCTGTGCCTCCACTGCTGGGGTTGCTAGCATGAACAGCAACTCTACGTATTTCCATATGTGCTGGGAGTCTGGACTCAAGTCCTCATGCTTGTACAGGTGATTTTTTAGCTGGGCCATTGCCCCAACCTCTGCTTTAACCAACAATTATACGTTTACTATGTAATGCCTTGGTTTAAACAATTTTCTTTTTACTGTGCAAGCTTCTGAGGAACCTTCTGTGCATTCCAGCCCATTCGCCTCTATATCCACAATACTGCAGCTTATAGAAGCCCATCTCTTCCTCTAGTGATATTTTAATTACTTCTTTTATTTTTGAGATTGTAATATAATCACATAGCTCCCCCCCCATTCTCCTCACAAATGCTCCCACACACCCTTCTTATTAATATGGGATGGAGTGACTATTTATTTTGAACCAATCAATGCTACCTTTAAACTATAACACTGAGAATGTTCTGAGAACCAGAACTGTCTGATATGTTAAGCTTATAGAGATGGGTATTCAAATGGGGAATGTATTATCTCCTTTCCAACCTGTTCCTAAATGTACAAGGACTTTAAATATGAAGCATGGGAAGATGGCTCAGTGGGAAAAATGTTAGCCATGCAAGTGTGAGGACTGAGGGTTACATCCTCTGTACCCTCATAAACTGGGGAGGTGTCATGGCCACTCATCATCCTGAAATTTACAAGGGCCTAGCCAATTATCAGGTCAAGCTGGCTAGTTAGACTACATTGAATCTGTGGGCTCCAGAATCAGCACGAGTGCTTTCCTCAATAAGTAAAGTAGAGATATGGAGAAAGACACCTGACTTCATCCTCTGGCTTCTCCATGAATGGACACAAAACGTGCGCATAAATGCATGAGAACAAGCTTGCACACACATGTACACACACATGTGCACATGTGCACCTACCTGCAGATACAAGTGTGCTTTCACACACGGGAATACTCAGATACACATATGTACATTACACACACACACACACACACACACACACACACAATTGATGATCCATGTCACCTCCATATCCTTGTCCAGTGACATGAGCCTGAGATTAGAATAGTCATGTGGCAAGAATAAAGGGCACTCCCAGATGTTTTAAATCACACGTTGAGAAATGACGGGAGGGCTTAGGGGATTTGCAATGAAAATCTATGCATGTTTTTCCCTGGAGGAAAAATTTAGTGTAAAGTTGCAAACTGTGTTAGCCAGACATCAGCACCTAACTCTTTGGGGCGGGTGTTCTAAACTTGGCTGACTCTGTGGTCTATTCAAAGGTCTCAGATACATTAGGGATCCGATTTCTTTTTAAAAGCTGCAAAGACATCCCATAATGTTTTAGCTTTATTTACATTTCAAAGCTGACTTTGGAGAAGTCTTGAAGCTCTACTTCTCCGAAGCATTCCGAATCGACTCCAACATTGCTCCTCCAACCACAATCATTTTATATATATAAAAAAATACCACTTCAGTTAATATATAAAGGTGTTCTATGCTGTCTGGAGAAGGAAGATATTCATTTTAAAGGTGAGAAAAAGAAATTAGGAGCTGAGAGCTAAAACATTCTGTGGAATGCAAACAGTGATTTTTATTTCTGACTTCAGGTCAAAATATGGTGTAATTTAATGTAACAAACGAATGATATATTATATATTATACTATACACTAAATTACATATTATATATTTATTATATTATATATTTATTATATTATATTGTGTATATTATATATTATATATTATATTATATATTAATTATATATTAATTATATATTATATATTTTATTATATATTAATTATATATTATATATTATATATGTGTATGTATGTGTATACAATATGCATACCAATATATATTGCAATATAAAATACTTTACATACAAAGTGGAGATTATAGAACCTCTCATCATTCTTTTTTTTTTTTTCTTTTTTTTCGGAGCTGGGGACCGAACCCAGGACCTTGTGCTTGCTAGGCAAGCGCTCTACCACTGAGCTAAATCCCCAGCCCCACCTCTCATCATTCTTGTTTGCAGTTCTTATCTAGGTCCTATCCCATCACATGCACCTGTTTCCGTGACCACCCAGTGAGTCTCGGCGTCACTGTTGGACCTGCTGTGTTCTCTACTGCAGGCAGAATTCTTAGATTCCAGAGTCTGATTGGATTAGTCACAGCATCTGTAACAGCTTCCGTGTGGTCACTTTTCCATTCAATGCCTTCTTCACTCAACCACATTAATCTCGCATGCAAGCCACCATCCAAATAGGATGTGTGGATTAGACCTCAGGGGCACTGCCTTTCGAGGCATGACACTGAGAAGCAATGTGCTCACCCAGCTCCCTGAACCTTTAAAGTGTCTTTAGGAGTACATTTCAACATGGTAAACCTTTATCAGGTGTTACAGACCAGAGGAAACACTAAGACACGCACTGCTACAATCAGCCTATGAGCTTCCACCCTCTCCTCTTTAAGCAAGCTCTCCAGAGAAGACAATGGTTTATAAATTATTGCTTTACTTGCATGCTTTCTGTGAAATATGTAAGTCTCTTTAACACAACAAATAAATATGTGGAAACTGACGTAACTGATTAACTAGAATTATGTTAGTATTGCATTCACAGCCTTAATGACCCAGGGTTGGTAAATTTAGCATGCCTGCTAATTCATTTTCCCTAGGGAGACATCTGCATTTCCCACTAAAAACTGCCAATTCAACCCTGGCTCATTTCATTTCAGTAAAACTAAATTCTGATACTTTTCTGTCAATGAACATTAAACTATTTTTTTAAAATAATACCTTTTCTTGGGGCAGTTCTCGATGGTAATATCTAGAAAGTAGACAGAATAAAAAAATGGGAAAATGTTGAAAATCCAACAAACTATATTTTCACACAAACATAAAGAGTGGGAACACCTACAGATAAAGATATACATATACCGTGTCAATTGTTTATCTCACAGATAAACATTAACTCATCTTAAACACAGAGTCAAGATATATGAATTTTAAAGATGTTTCCATTAAAGTATAAATGACCAAATGTATGTGTAGTTGATTTTTGGCCAATGATACTTTAACAGAAATATCTTTAAAATCTATCTGTATCTCTCTTTCTCTCTCTCTCTCTCTCTCTCTCTCTTTCTATCTTTCTATCTACCTATTTAAACCTGTAGAACACCATGACTGTATGAACATCCCATGACTTCAGACACATAGACTCCTATTATTCAATCTCTCACTCCTAATATGCCTCAGACACTGTAGCATAGTTTAAATAGATTTCTATGTATATGGAGTCACAAAATAACTGCTCTCTTTGGTCTATCTTCCTGACCAAATGTAATTACTTTGCAGTTTGTGTATGCTGATACATTGAGTGGAATTCATGAGTTTAAAAATTTTTAAATGATGTTACAGTTAATTTTAAGTTTACGGAAACAATGAAACATAAAAATGCGGAGTTTCCATATCTGCTCACGTCATTGACCTCCTCCATTAACTGCATTCTGCATATTGTACATCATTACTGCTGCACAGTTCAGAACTCAAGTCTGGTGTCTTTAACAAGCTACCCCTTGGCGTATTACACCATATACATTAGATGATTCCACAGAGCCATTTATCAGAGTTTGAAGAACAGTCTCACTGTCCTAAAACAATCTTCCTAGCCTATCTATTTGTCTCAATCACCGTCATTCTAGATCTTTTTACCATCTCTGCAGTTGGGGTTTTATAGACTTGGGAGTCTTTGGAATTGAGCAGTAGGTAGACATATCAGACTGACTTCTCTCACTCACCAAATCTCACTTACACTTCATGGCTAAATAGCTCATTCTTCGTGAATCAATAACTTTTAATTTTTTCACCTGTTTACTCATCATTCACCTGCCGAAGAGCATCTTGGAATTTTCTGAGTTAGTCTTACTTTGAGTAAAGATGCCATAGGCGCATGCCTGAAGTTTTTGTGTGGAAACATTTTCAATCAAACTTGTCTAAATTATCAAAACCATTGTAAGTAGCTCACATGATACTCAGACTATGTTTATCTTTACAAACACAGTTAAATCATCTTATAATTACTGTGATACAGATGTGTATCTTGGTCTTTGTGTGGATTCCCCAACAACTGTTGTTGTTGCCTATGTCTTTGGATCCTATGCCCCTAACTGGGCTGCCTTGTTTGTCCTCAGCTGGAAAAAATCTGGGGGCTGGGGGGTAGCTCCCACTTCTCAGAGGAGAAGGGGAGGGGCAAATGGGGGAGGAGCTATGAGAGGGTGGATTGGGAGGAGAGGATGTACGTTGTGATTTAAAATGAATGAGTAACAAAAAACTTGTGTGATGTTCTGCGTTCTCACAAGCAAGAAAAAGACAGTTAATTGCTCTTTGTCCCCTCAGATTCTGCTGTTGTCATTGTTTAAGATTTCACCTTTGTTGTCAGAGAGTGACTCTGCTTTGTATTGTGACTGGTTTCAGACACAGTTTCCTTGGCTTATCTTTGCTGTCTATAAATCTTACCCGATTAGCTGTTGGCCTAGACCAGTGGTTCTCAACCTTCCTAACGCTGCAGCCCTTAAATACAGTACCTCATGTTGTGGTGCCCCTCCCCGCAACCCTAAATTATTTTAGTTGCTAATTCATACCTGTAATTTTGCGACTGTGATGAATCACAATGTAAGTATCTGTATGCAGGGCATCTAATATGCTGTGATAAGAAAAAACATAGTCTTATCCTATGGTCATGAACCACAGGTTGACAACTCTGCTCTGGATCCTTAAAACATTTTTCATTGAGTTGTTTTTCTTTAAGATTTAAGAGTCTTTCACGTGTTGTATGTGGCAGTCCTTCATTAGACTAAAAAAATTAGCAATATTATTTCCAAGTTTAGACTTTTCTTTTAATTACCTTTAGTTAGGTCTTTGTTTGGATTTCATTTTAATTTTTGACAAAATCCAGTTGCCTTGCTATTTCCTATTGTTCTGAAGAGACACAATGATCAAGACAACTTATTTAAGGAAACCATTTAACTGGGGCTTGCTTACAGTTTCTGAAGGTGAGTCCATTTCCATCATGGCAGGGAGCATGGCAGGAGGCAAGTAAGAAGACACAGTGCTAGAGCAGTGACCAAGTGTTTTCATACTGATACACAAGCATGAAGAAAGGGGGGAGGGGGAGGGGGAAAGGGAGAGGGAGAGGGAGAAAAAGCACTAACTGTGAATGGAGGAATGACTAGGTTTATCAAATCTCAAAAGCTCATGTCCAGCAACACAGCTCTTCTACAAGACCACACCTCCAAATCCTTCTCAAATAACTCCACTTACCAGGGAGCAAATGTGCCTATGGAGACCATTCTCATTCAAACCACTACTCCAGTTCATAAATGTATTTCTTTAATAATGGTGCTTCTTGTGTTTTATCAAAAAGTTGTCACTAAGCCAAAGGGAACCTGAGTCTTCTCTTTATTTTTTTCCATCACACATTTGAGAGATCTGTCCCTCATGTCCAGGTTTCTTAGACATTCTGGTTTGTATAAGGTCATTATTTAACTCACTTTGTATGCCAATGCCCATGTAGTCCAGTACCATTTATCAAAATATATTCATTTTTATTAATCTTATTTTATAGAAAGGTGGTGATTTATTTATTCTTCTCTGTACATACTTTAAAATTCTAGATTATAGCTTCTTCTAAAACATCAGTCATGGCACAGGGGCATGGAGGAGAGGAACACATATTCAAGTTGGCTTTTTCTCAAATGATAAGGCCATTCAACAGTTCACCGTGAGGCTGTGAGAAGCCCAGGCTCTCCCACTACCCATGGTGCTCAACCTTTTTCTGTTATCATTCAGTAGCATCTCATCTACTTGAGTTTCCCAAGTGACTAAACAATGAATGTACTCAGACATGCTTATTTGCAACATCACTTCCCTTGGCAAAGATGTGTTGAAATGTTTTCTCTTGCCGTTATTTTTTTGTGTCGTATTTTCACACACTTATTAGTTAGCAAAGTTGGAGTTAATATCTGTGAAGGGGCATAAAGTTTGAGATTCTTTTATCAAAGTTTAGGACCTAAAACACCATAGAAATTTATTGTTATGAGTTTGTATTCACTTTTGTTTGCTCGTTTCTTTCCAGGATGTTCTTTGGGATTGTGTTTTAGGAATTTACCCTACAAGGGGCGGCAGGGGGTGGGGGGATATTCCATTACCCAAATTGACAATAAACTGTTATAGGACTGATAATTATGGGGCTGGTAAGAATGTTAGGAATCGAAGGGCACAAACGGCTCATGCAAGGGACCTGAGCTCTGGTCTTAGCACCCACATCAGGTGGCTCCAAACCACTTGTAATTTCAGCTCCAGAGGATCTGATACCTGCCCTTGTAAGGAACTATATTCAACTGAACATAGCCACAGAGTGTCTGTCTGTCAGTCTGTATATCTATCTATCTATCTATCTATCTGTCTGTCTGTCTGTCTGTCTGTCTATCTATCTATCTACCTATCTATCTATGTTTCTATGTCTCATACACCCACAGCCCACATATTTAACAAACAATATTTTTTAAATAATAGTAATGCAAAGCTTTACTTGCTTGTGTTAAAAAATCGTCCTGAGATGGGAACCCTATTCTGGAACCAAGGCATTTAGTCCTCATCCCTTTATTAGATAAAGTTGGGGTCTCTAAAGCATTAAAGATTCTGCTGCTACTGAAATGTTTTCTTTTTAAACAGGAATGAGCCGCTTTGTGTTTTAAAAATTAGATAAACCTTATTCCCACTGTACTCATAAAAGACTCTGCCATGTTTGACTTTGGCTTTGTAATAGCAGGGGAAACCGGGAAGTTACGAGCATTTATTTGGCCATAGCAAAAAACAAATATTTGTTGCATTATGTTCAAATGGCTTCACATATCCCACACAATCTGTGAAGGAGAAACTCACCCAATAGCCACAAAGGCATTGCACCTGCATTGGCCTAGCATGAACTTGATGCTTGGTGAAGTCGCTGTATATCTATATGACATCTTTCATTTTCTGTAGAAGTGCACATCTTGAAATGTTTAAGGCATGTAAAATCTAGAATAAACTAATATATGAAACTGCCGACGCACTTATAAGCCTTTGTGTACTCGAATAGTTATATTAAGCATATGTCTCAGAAGAATAAAGGTATTGCATGTTTATTTTAGGGTGGTTTGTTTTTGTTTCTGTTTTGTTTTGGGTGGGTCTTTGTTTCTTTGGCATTCTTTTATTTGCTATTTGGTTTGAAACAGATGAATTAAATCCTGTGGAAATGAAATTCCAATAAAATTTTAATTGGACCAAGTTGAACTATTGCATGCCAGGGCCATTATACCATCTGTTTCTACAAAATGTTCGTTAAATTTAGGTTGGTGTATTTCAAAAAAAAAAATCTATAGAAATTTAACCCATCCAAAGTTTTTTCTTCATTAATAATTAAGCATATTGCTCTTAAAATCATTTCTTTGGACATGGAAAGACCCAGGGATAGTACTTATTTTAATTCATTTGCACTTTATACGTGAACATATACTGAAGTAAAGTAACATCACTTTTTCTAGGATTAAGTAATACAACTCTAACTGGAACAATTCAGTAAGGAAAATCCTGAACTGGAAAAAAAAAAAGGCGTTTTCCTCAAAATTACATACATAAAACCAAAGGAACAGCCCTTATTTGAAATATTAAACATTGGCTCATGATCGAATAGTCCAGGTTGTTCTTGTTCATTTTTAGGTCTGTGGGTGTGACTCAGACACTCCAACACACATGAAGGTACACATGTAAACTCCCTTGCCAGTATGGCCAGTATGCATGCTGACAATGTACAATAGTGTGTAAAGACCCACCATTTCCATTAGTCACGGTGGAGCAGTGGTTCACAAAAGCAGCCTTGTTGAGGTAGTTTTTCATTTTCATTGTTATCGTTGTTTGTCTGAGGGTGTGTGTGTGTGTGTGTGTGTGTGTGTGTGTGTGTGTGTGTGTGTGTGTGAATGAATGAATGAAATGGGCACACACATACAGTCGTGTGCATGTGGAAAACTCAAAGCAGCTTCGCCAATCCACATGGCTGTTAGGGTCAAGGTGACGTTGGAAGGCTTGGGCAAGCATCTTGACCCACAGAGCCATCTTGCTAACCACCACCTAAGGAATGTTTCATGAGATCATTCTCATTTTTTGCATTATCAGGCTATACATTTGACACTGGCTCAAAATTTAGAGTCAAATTCTTTAGGGATAGACATTTCTCAGAATAATGTTCAAGAGTGATTTGTGGCAAGTAGTGCCCTCTCATCTAATATTCCGGAGATTTGAATTAAACATGCATTTCTCTGACTGTCTAGAAGTAGAAAAACTCTCTGTATCTAAAACCAGGGTGATTGCCAACATCAACTTGGCTTGGCGTTTATAAAATGCTTTACATTTTACAGCTTTATATTAGATTCCATAGAAATGTCTCTTAAATAACTATTATCAGTTGCTACATCAACTCTGGAAACAGGTTCATGGGAAATGAAGGCTCACATTGTTTTGTAAAGTAAAGTGTACTCTACTGGAAAAGACTGAGTGAGAACCAAAGTGAGCTACGGAAAGGAATCCTGGAAGGTAAGTCTCCAGAGTGCCTGCATCCGTCTCCTTAATGAGTTACTGTGTTTTGAAAATTCTTGTGAACAGATTCGACCATGGACTAGGAACAATTCTTTTTGAAATGCCAATATATTTTCGTTACAACACTGAAGTCACAGAACCATGGCTGCATACTAGGAGAACGAAGCAACGCTGTGGAGGCTCAGGAGCTGGATTTCAGGATGCAGTAGAAGGATAAAGAATCCTCTGAGCGTCAATGGCTGAAGGGAATCTAAACTCTGTGCTGAAGACCACGGTGTCAAAAATATTGACTGCGTGCAAAGCCCAGTGATTGTTGGAGCGTGCATGGAAGAGTTGATGTAAACTCTTAAAGATGAATCCTCAGCCGGAATTTTTCACAATTTGGAAATAGGCAATGAAAATATTGCTTATGATTCCGGAAGAAATGCATATGCATGTTGAATCCTAGAATAATACATGTGCGAAAATATACATATTTGGACACACAAACAATGATGGGCACACAGACACTCTGAGTCATGCATACGCACACATGAATACACACAGACATGTGCAAACACACACACACACACACACACACACACACACACACACAGACATACAGCTATACTAGATTTTCAGTATATTTAAGTGTGATGTAGAGCCTGAGACCTCTCTTGGTTCTCTCTGTAGGCATGACTATCTCCTGAGTCACTGTCTTGCTCAACCAAGACCTTGTGATTGTGTTGAAAACACACATTATCGTCCTCCATCTAGAGGATCAATTTGTGTTGTCATAATGTGGATCCCTTCTTATCTCACTTTGATCTATGTGGAGATAGGCCCCAGGCATTAGTTCTTCAGACGACACGTGTACTCAGAAAGCACAGGAGAAGATTTTGAAGGATTGTTTTTCTTTCTTTTCAAGCGTCTTGCTTCTTATATTTCCCAGTTTCCCCATTGTTACTCCAGCCCCCAGTGTGGGTGTACTAGGAACTCACCATGAGAGCGATCACTTGTATCTCGACAACATGGTTGATTTTTCAATGGGACCTGGAGCCTACTGCACTGGGTGTGGTGAAATTAGTTTTAGAAACATTTTGAATGAGGATGAAGAAGCAAAGATTAGGGCAGAAAAAAAACAAAAACAAAAACAAAAACAAACAAACAAACCAAAAAAAAAAAAAAAAACGCCAAGAGTTTACGCAGGCACAAGGTACCCACAGCTCCAAATCGATAAAATTGTTGATTCTCATAGCCAAATACTCTGAAAACACTAAAACTACGCTGTGTGTCCTTCTGCTTTCATCTGGAACATAAAATGTAGGGAAACGCTCTTTCTATGAGGAAGGGTCCTTGAATATTTGGAATGCTTACAGTTCAAATGCTGTTCACAAACAAATGGAAATGTTTAGGAAATAAATAAGAATAGTGTGCTAATAGTGTGAGTTGGGAAGAAGGAGAAGGGACCTAGACACTGTGTCTGATGGTATTTAATAACTCAAATGATAGAAATACATGTTTTCAAAGACATATTGGAATTTTGTTATAACATCAATATTTTAGATATATAATGGGAAAATACCCTAATAATTGCAAATAATATAAAAGGATATATGGATTGCTTTTATTTATACTAATGAGCTAAGAACAAAGGATTCTTTTTAAATGCATGCAGCCTTCAAAGTATTAAAGTTAGCCCATGGAGAGAATTGACAGAAGATCATGTATAGTAACCTATGTTTATAACAAAACAAGGAATCCATCCAAGTTGAGGGAGGACCTTAGAGCAAATGACTGGCATGAGAGACTATGACAGACAAGGTTCAAAGAGTGAAATCTGAGGTACCAGTTGCCTCTCACTTACCTGTGAATACAGTGGCTGGGTTGCAAGATGGTGTTTTGTGTGGGAAGCCTACTAAGTTCTATTCTCTTGATGTAGGATCCTTTGCATGTGCTTTATCACCCCAATAACTTATGGCAAATATAGTCAGGAAGAACTGAGGAGAAAAAGAAGTTAGACCATAGGGTCTGTGCAACAGAATACATGCCATGTGTACAAATCAGAAGTCATCCTCAAAAGATTGACTCAAGCAAGGGCTGTTGGTGACACTCTGTCTTTATGGAGTGACCACTCTATAGGGTCATAGATCCTTTGGGGGTATCAAGATTGACGTTAGGTAGACTAGAAACACAGTGGGTCCCACTCTTTTCAAATTAATCCAGCTCTGAGTACCAGCAGAGGCCTGGAAGAGTATCTTTCAACTCCTCTTGGCGTTACAGATCAAGCTTTTGGCTCTGTATTTGAAAGCTTTCTTATATAAGTTGAACAATATTCTACCAGGCTTTCTATGCTGTTCTTAGGGATAACATTTGTCAACTTTCAACTGGGCCATGATATTCTGAGGGGTCTGTATGAGCTATGCCCCTGCCATTCTGCATGTGGTCCTATTTCTTTGGTGTTAATGGCTGATAACTGACACATGATCACATTGGTCTTACTGGTCTATGACGTCATGCCCATTGTGGCTGAATTGTCAAGCCTTGTTATTGAATATGAAAACATCAACTTCCAGAGATGTAGACTCTTCCCTAACATGGCCTCCAGTGGGGCAGTGAAGGGAGGGCCTTTAAAACTGTGTGGGGGCTTCAGTGTGGCAATTTCTTCCAATAGAAAATCTTCCATCTCCAAGGAAAGCACATTAAGACGTGGGGTGTTCTAAATAGAGGTGAAACAGTGGGGTGTTCTAGAACAGAGGTGAAACATTCCACTCTGTGGGTAGGGTCCTTACATTTTAGTAATTAAGCAACCCAGAGCTTCAGAAAGCCCCTGTAACTGACCAGGTTTACTGTGTATCTGGTTCTATAAGTTTATGTAAAATGTAAAGACTCCTGGAGACATCCTGAGAGCAGCTGAGTAGCCAGGAAGAATCGTACCAGCCAACCAACCTGGAGACTGGAAAGGACACTGCCCAATCTGTCGAGCTGCCTGCAGGCTGTCCAGTGTGCTACAGGTTCCCTGCTTTGTGAACTGTCACCTCTGATGGGGTGGGCCTTGAGGATGCTGCTATCTGAGTTGTTCCGCCTCCCATAAGTAACCCCTCATTGAAATTTCTGTAATTAACCTCAATAAAAGGCAATGGCTCACCAAACTAGGCTTAGGTCGTCTTACTCTGGTCTGTGGCAGGTTCCCTAGCTAGAGAGAGTAAATGTCTGTTCATAGCTCTCCAGGAATGGTGTCACACAACAGGGACAGGGTGGGAGAATGAGAAAGCAGACAGCAGGTAGAAGCAAAGCCTATTGTTGGAGCTTTGTGGGAATGTTTGTAATTAATTGTCCCTGAGGCAAAAGCACTGTGGAGAATTTCAATTCTATTGGCTGACTGAACAAGGTCTGGTAGTTCCTACAGTACAGGAACTGCAAAAGCAGTGGGTATTCTACCCCGTGTCACAATGGAACATCAGGGGAGGCCCAGATTTTTGAAAGCATCAGACCACATATGCATACACAAAGCAGTGGGCATTTCCCAGCAGTTAGCCTTTTAGCTTGTAAATGGGCAAAGGAGAGAACAGGGAAAGCCAATCTTCACTAAGCTATTAGGGTTTGCAAGCAGGTGTTTTTGTTTGTTCTGGTTAATAACAATAACTGGCAAGCCAGCCGATGTGTAAATCTGATTTTTCCTTTGCACATGACTTGTTAACCTCCAAGCATCACACTGCTTTCTGTGCAACCCCCATCCTCTCTCTCTCTTGAACAGAAGAGTTTGCTTTTATGATTAGTAGTTCTGGGGGTCTATAGCAAACGACAAACTACCATGTAGGCCCTTGAATTTTATAGGTCCTCATGTATAATCAGAGACTTGGTGTCAGGATACCAAATGGTACTGAGGCAGGAGAAACAAGAAAATCCACTATTGAAATGCTGTGATAGAGTCCAGTAAAAGCAGTGTGTGTGTGTGTGTGTGTGTGTGTGTGTGTGTGTGTGTGTGTGTGTGTGTGTGTATGTGTGTGTGTGTGTGTGTGTGTGTGTTTCCTGATTAAATATGCTTAGAAACAAAGGACAGGTGACCAAAATATCTGGGGCAAGACAAGAGTAGGAAGGCTTGATGAAATTATGGTCTATAGTATAAGACAATGGAGAAATTTTAAATTGGAATTTGGATAACGGAGACCTAGTCAATAAGGAGAGCAAGCCAAATGTAGTTGCCTCAAGGGAAGGTTCTCATCTGTAGTGTTAAGAATCATTTGGGTATCAGCATAATGCACTCTGTTATTCAACATTTAAACATACACTTTTATATCTTCAAACTAACATGCACATTTTAAGCAGCCGAGCTACGTAAACCAGTCAAAAGTGTCGGTGGTTAAAGTCAGAAATGAAACGATATTCATCTAGTGACTATCAAGTGTCTGTCTGACATCAAATAATCTTACATCATTTCCCTTTTTTAACAAGAATGCTGCTAGAGTCATTAACGCAATAAAACTACGACAGAACTACAGAGATTGCCGTGCAGTGTCCTTACAGCTACCAAATAACTGAGGCAGAATGCCAGCCATTAATTGACTCTTTCTTGGGTGCAGTGATTTTTTTTTTCTAATGAATGAAGAGAGACGCACAGGGTTTAACTGCTTCCCAGGTTCATTGGGTGGTAATGGATGACTACTGAATGTATTCTTCATGGCGAGCCATGGGTTTAATGTTCATGCGCACCGCAAACTTGTCACCACAGCCAAATTAGCACGTTCATCATGACACGTAGTCACCTCTACATGTGTGTAAGAGAGACTTAAAGGGTTCGAATGAATGGTTTAATTATAATTATGATTGCTGTCTTCAAAAGTTAAAGGCTTCAAGACAATTTTTCTTTTTTTAAAAAAAATAAACAATTATAATTGCTTTAAAAGAAATGTTCTCCTAATCTTGAATTCTATAGAGCTAAAGTTCTGGACATGACATTGATCATGGCTGTCTGAAAGACTTGTCTGTTGCACAAAAAGGACAAAGTAGTTTTCTTTTTACTTACATTTAATTTGTCTTGTAGCCTCAGTAAATCTGCATGTGAAATCTTAGGCAATAGCTTCAATTAGCAGAGCAAAAAATTTATTCTTTTATCCTGAGACCAACCCATGATAAGTAGAATTAACGTTTGCTTTCAGAATAAGCATTTTTATCAGGAGATCAAGGTTAGGATTCTGACAGCTTTGCATCGGCCATCAAAGGTTAAAAAAAAGCAACCGCTGTCCGATTCAAGCCAAGAGCGATAAGAGATAATTAGTTTTATGATTGTACATATTACTTTATCCTCTATCTTCTGTAATTCATAGAATTATATGTAATAGCAGCTTTAAGCTTGTAGTCTAATAAATAGTGCACAATTTAATTTAAAATAACTGGGCAATATCTTTTAAACGCTTATTGCATTGATGTTTTAAAGACTCATAGGGCCCTTTGAGGTCAATTCTAGAACTACTGGATATTTTTGAATCCTTTGCAATCATATAAAAACTGGTATCTTTGTTTTAATCTCTTGTGGATAATAAATATATAAGTCTGAAAAAAGATTTTAGCTATGTCCTTTCTCTATACCAATTCTAACATGGTTTTAATGCCTTGGTGATCTTGAATGTATGTAACACCTATATGTATGAACTCTAAATGGAATCTGTCACATCAGAAAAGGTCATTACACCGTATTTTCGAATAGCAAGTAAAATGTTAAAACCCTAATTTAAGGAATAATTTGTCACTTGACAATTGCCTATCTTGACTATGACAGTGTTATCTTCATGTCTATCACATGCTTTCTTATATAAACATATTTTTAGTAATTAATTTATTTATTAATTTATTATTGATTTTTAAAACTTGTTTCTATTATTTGGGAATTTTATACACGCATATAAAGTGCTTTATTTAAATCTACTGCATTCTCTCTGTCCTTCAGTTCCCCCAGTCCTCCAAACACCATCTCTCCCAACTTCATGTTATTATTATTATTATTATTATTATTATTATTATCTATCCCACTGAGCACGCTTTGTCTTGCTGATATGTGCATGAATCCACACTTGACCTAAGTCAAGTTTTTCTTATTTCTTAGACATTCCCGGATAGATCTAAAGGAGAGGTGTTTGGTTGGTTTGGGTTCTGTTTTGGTTTGTAGAAGGATTTGCATTGGAAACACAGACTGCTTTCATTTCTGCCTTGCATCCTAACACTCTCCGCTTCTCCACAGGGGCCCTCCTCTGGACTCTCACCAGCCTTTCCATTTCTAATTCATGAGCACTGATCACAAGTTCAGTGTTTGGGTAACACCATCCGTACTGAAGCATCTCATCCTGATGCAGCACATTTTCTCCTGTAAAATTGCACATCAGCTTTCCCAGCTAAGGATGAAGACGAAAGCCTTGCGAATGACAAGCTGATCCTTGATAGGCATTAAAAACCTCCTTTAGGGTTTCTTTGCTTATCAAAGCTAGTCCCTGGAGTTCGCTATGTTATGCTTCTATAATGGTGTAAAGTTAACTTTTCAACCTATTGGACTCAAGCCTATCGTGATTCAAGTGAATGCTACCTCTTACTCTATATTTTTACATCCTTGCTACTTTATGCCTTCATTTCTATTAATTATCCCCCTTATGTTTTATTATAGTCCATGCCCTTTGGTTACTTTTCTTGAATTCTCTCAAATCCTTCCTATTGGTCTGCTAATGTCTTACTGCTAAACATCATCCTAACCATAGTTCTTCCTTCCCGCACCTGCACAACTTCCTTGCCTTTTTGGAAGGCACACTCACTTCCATTCCTCAAGATGTCTAACCCCAGATCCACCATCTTCTCAAATTAAGGATTATGACTATTATATCTATCTCTCCATTTGAACAATGTCAATTGCTGTGTGTGATGTAATGAGTCTTAAAATAATTCCTATTCCAGTGCATCTCCAAACTGATGGGGATAAAGGAAATTTTTCTTCAGTGATTTTTAGCACTCTCCAAAGAAGATAACCATGTCATACAGAATTGCGAAATGAATTTATTGCTTTGGGTTTACATATTCTTGATATAAGATAATTTTAGATGGGCCTCAAAATACCAATACATTGTGATCAAGCATTTACCTCCGTCTCAATTTACATTTTAATTTTACAGTGTGTCTAAAATCTGTGTCTGGAACACAATCATGGCCCATAACAAAGCTAGAGGTGCTGGTAGGTATTGAGTCCCAATGTAGAGCTAAGCGTTCCCCATAACGCTTTGTTAAACTGTTTCCTACAGAGGCCACAGATATTCATATGCAAGTACAAGTGGATAGATAACAGAAATTCTCTCCAATTTGATGGTACACAAACTTTTATGTCACACTTTATGTCGAGATGGTTTCAGTAATATAATTGAACCCAGAGCGAAAGAATACCACATGCCAATGGAATTCCTATCTCATTAATGAGACCTAGGGTTCCCCCAAATGTAGGGCATATTAATGAACTAGTGTATGATACAATGTTTCAGAGGTGTAAATATGTGTAAAGTGCTATGAGATCTATTGTTTTTGTTTAAACAGCTGTTGGCTGAAAAATGAGAATTTGTGACAGTGAACATAGTAAAGCATGTTACTAATTGGCAAGAGTTGGATCCGTTGAACCTCTTAGAATAGTCAGAATTACAGATAACACCATGACCTGTAGACAAACAAAACCTACAGCAAAGAAGAGAGGCAGTCTTTCATTGTAGGGAAGAAGTCAGTAAATCTCTCTAGACTCCTGTAGAATAGATAACTGAAGAATTGGCCCAGCATTATGGATCAGGAAGAAAACAAAAGAAATAACAGAAGCGATGGCTTTTTTTTTGGTTTTATATTCATGTAGGATATTAATTTATTGAAAGTTCTTAGATAAGTAAAGAGCTATCAGTCTAGTAAAAGAAGGAGTCATGGCTGCTAAGTACAAAATCAGCACAAAAATCAATTTCTCCTACCATCAACAAATACCCAGTAGATGATTAAAATGTGATCATTTCTATGACTACCAAAATATAAAGTCTATTTGTCTGTAAAGAGAAACACCTCCACAAAATCATCTGTAAATAATAATTGGATAATAGCAATTTTGACCAAGCACAGACATTTGCCTTGTGAATGGCAGGAAACACCTTCAATGGTAAAGATACAAAATCTCCAGTGAATGAAGAATTCACCACAATTGGCCGCCATTGGTTGTCAGCCTCATATGGGGGCCAGAATTAAATTATTATTTTGCAATGTACTTAGAATAAAAATATTCACATAGTGCAAACTCAGTTATGAAATTAGAAGATATAGCACACAGTCCTTGGGATTTACTTAGAATGTCCTGGGCAAGGAAAGAGCAGGGAAGAACAGGGATAGACACATCTTCAGAACAAAGTACATTTTTTTTATATTCCTTTTGGTATTTAACAGTGTGTCTTAATAAAAGTTAAATAAGATCCCCTGTACTGGGGACTATATGTTCAATATTCTAGATAAAATTTAAAGGTTAAATTTTCTACTATTCTTTTATAGTAATCTGGAAAAGGATAATTTTTACATATTCAAGGTAGAGGATTTTCTTAGGCAAATTCCCCCGAAAGGAAAAATGCTATAATGAAGATATCAGGCTATTCTGACGAAATAAGATAAACATAAGAATGAAGATTAAATGAGAGTAAAGTCTGTCAGAAGATGATTATTCTGTCAGGTGTGCCCCAAGTTTCCACAAAATTAGGAAGAAAAATGATTGGGGAAAACCAATGGATTATATAAAGAAATAAATATAAGAACCAAAGCTGATAAACAGTGCAGAAATATCAAAGTCAAACCACGGTTGGAGAAGATGTCATAGCCACTGAGCTAGCTGAAGACTTCAACTGAGCACCAGATCATAGGACAAACATACAGAATGGAAGAATAGTGTATGCATGAGGGCCATTTATAAACCGCCATACACTGCCCTGTGGTGATGGCATGCCTTTTACAAGTAAAAGGGGCCATAATAATTGAGCTGGGGTCATATTGTTTCAGTTTTGTAGTTGAAGGAAACATGTTGATTGTTAGTAAGACATTAATATGAATAATCAAAGTGTGGTTGGGATTATGGGAAAAAGAATAACCACTACTGTCCTTAGATATTTCTGGCCACTGGCTTGTTTTGGCAATAAACATATGGCGGGAGACAGGCTACATTTGAGGGTAAATCCAGACTCAAACTCTACTGAGATTATTTAACTCTGTTTCAGTAGAGATAAGAGGGCTTTGATGCTCTTTGAATGGATTAATATGTATTGATTTAGTAATATAAATCAGCTCCATTGTAATCTTAGAATATTTGAGTCTATGGAAGCCAACCTCTTAGGAAGAGGATTCAGAAGACAGTATCTAGGAGGAAAGATGACAGTGAGGTAGGTAGAGGATTGTATTAGATATGGGAGGGTTACAGAATTGGCAGAAAATTAGCGTTAATTTGAGATTAACATCAGACAAAGGAGGCACAAGTCGCACGTCTAAGTAAAGGCAGCTTAGTGATTGTCTTATCGAGTAGCTCCTTATCACCCATTTCTACGGCAAATGAATTATAATGTGTCCCTCAAATAAAGAGAGACAGTCAGGCAAGAAGATATACTCACGTCTGAAGGGAAGGAAGCAAATCTGCTGTGAGATATTCTCCTATGAACACTGTCATCAGGATAATAATAGTTAGTGGTGGCCAGAGAGGGGTCATCTTCTTCAGTGGTGTAGATGCAAATAATGTGCTGTACCTCTGTAAATAACACCTCCACCATGCTCATGCAAGCAATCCAAAACACACTCACTCACATACACACACACATACACACACACAGACACACACACATTTACACACACAGACACACACATACACACACATATAATCACACACAGGCACTCGGTGTCACCCAGACACACACACACAGACACTCAGTGTCACACAGACACACAGACAGGCACAAACACACACACACACACACACATACACACACAGACACACACATACACACACACAGACACACACACATACACACACATATACTCACACACACACACACACACATACACACAGATACTCAGTGTCACCCAGACACACATACACAGACACTCAGTGTCACACAGACACACAGACAGGCACAAACACACACACACACACACATACACACACAGACACACACACAGACACACACACACATACACACACATATAATCACACACAGGCACTCGGTGTCACCCACACACACACGCACAGACACTCAGTGTCACACAGACACACAGACAGGCACAAACACACACACACATACACACACAGACACACACATATACACACACAGACACACACACACATACACACACATATACTCACACACACACATACACACAGATACTCAGTGTCACCCAGACACACATACACAGACACTCAGTGTCACACAGACACACAGACAGGCACAAACACACACACACACACACACACACACAATAAGAAGGTGGAAGAGGTGCTTATTGGAAAAAGAAGGAGTTCACTAGGTGGGAGACAGTGACAAGAGAAGTTAATGAGGTGTGAACATCATAAAATGTGCTGTATACATATATGAAACTATCCTAAAGTAAATTATTTGATAAAAATACAAGTTGAACCCATTTTCCTCCAAGTGCTATAATGCTATGGTGTAATCATACTAAGTAAATTAAACTAGTCTCAGAAACACAGATGTGCATTTCATAACACTTGTGGGTGTTAGACTGTATATAGATATAAAAAAATCATACATGTATGCATACATATATATGACAAGAAAATAAAAATGAAACTATGGGAGAGAAATAGACTAATGTGGGCAAGAAAATGGAGCACTGAGAGGCATGGATATAATGTACTCAATATATTCTTATAAGAAAAAAATTGTAATAATTATATAAGGATTCACAGTTTAAAAAATAGGAGTGTTTTCTGTTAAATAGAGTTGCCTTGGAAAGTGTTAGTCAAGAATCATTAAATAAAATAAAATAAAATATATCAATGCAAGAATAATAGAGTCTCAAGATAACAATATGCACCTTAAAACATGTAGTAAAAGCGAGATGTCCTAGTCAGGGCGTTCTTTATTTTCCTTCTTAGCCCTACCTTCTGCTGGTATTGGAGCTCATGATTACCCTTCCCCCTTCTGCTTGGTTTTATTTTATTTACTCATTCATTCATTCATTCATTCATTCATTCACATTCCAAACCCTGCCCCCTCCTAGTCACCAAGTCACTCCCCCATCCACCATTCCCTTCTCTGAGAGGGTGCCCTCCAAGGAATGTACCCACCTAATACATCAAGTCTCTGCAGGAGTACTCACATCTGCTCCCACTGCAGCCAAACAGGGCAGCCCAGCTAGAAGAGCACATCCCAAGAACAGGCAGCAGCTTTAGAGACAGCCCTCACTCCACTTGTTGGGGGACCCACACGGGGACTGTGGTGCTAGGTGCCAGAGGCCTAGGTCCAGCTTTTGTATGTCTTTGGTCGATGGCTCAGTCTCTGAAAACTCCCAAGGATCCAGGTGAGTTGATTCTGTGGGTCTTCCTACGGAGTTACTATTCCCTTTAGGGCTTTCAGTCAACTCTTCTTCCGTAAGAGTCCTTGACCTGGGTTCAATGTTTGGCTGTGGGTCTCTGCATCTGTTCCAGTCAGCTGCTGGCTAGAGCCTCTCAGAGGACAGTCGTGTTAGGCTCCGATCTGCAAGCATAGCAGAGAATCATTAATAGTGCCAGCAATTGGCACATCTTTCCCACGCGTCTCACCTCCTCCTAGAATAAACTCTGCTTCTCGCTATGGGCGGCTCCCTCACCAGCTGGCGGCATCCCTCCTGTACCTCCTGTATTTACATATTCTAGAATGAGGCCATCTCAACCCTTCCTTTTTCATCAGTCACTACCAGATGTTTCTACAAGTCTCCGTTTAAACAACGCCCAAGCCATCTCTCCTTTCTTGGTAAAGTCATAATTACCTCCATTTTATTTCTTTCTAAATACACAGCCATTAGACTTTCACTCCCATAACTTCAAAACGACATTTGTCAGGGTCGTAAGACTTGCATCCAGCCAAATCCACAAGTCAGTGTTGAAAGCCTCTACTGCTGTATATGGCACACTTCACCGTGAGACTCTGTGCGTCTATCATCCTGATATAACGTTTACAAGCTATGTCCAGCAGGTGGCAGTACTGTGCCACCAGAAAGCCACAGTCTCCCCCCCCCCATCCCCCGTCCTTTATTTTTAAATTATTGCATATTAGTTGTATAGAATGATAATTTAATTGTGACATTCGTATATGGATCCTGTGCACCCCGTGTCCACTCTCGTGTCTTCTCCTTATATTCATTTCCCAGCATCCTTTACTCTTCCCTTTTCATGGCTGTCCCTTCCTCCACCCCACACTTCCAAGAAGTAACAAGAACGAGTTGTCTTTCTCAGTCTCGATGATTTAACTTTGTGGGATGATCTCTGGCCTCATTGATTTCTCCAAACCATGGGTGGGAACTTGGCTTCTTGAGACTCAGTTTCCCTTACCCATACAATGGTTTTATACTTGTAAGAGGCTCCAGGAGATGGTTTGCACGCACTTGTCATTTCTGGTTCTTAGAAGTGCGTACCGCACACTTTCCATTAGACCCTCGGCTTCATCTCAGGGTGTTTATATTTGGTCATTCTAGAAATCAAGCTAGGGGTATTTTTTTTCTATGCCCCTCCCCCATTCTTCCTCTTCTGATGACCTCAGTGGTTAACTCACCTTTACTCTCTTTGGAAAGAAGGGGATCCCCATCTTCACTTTCCTTTCTCAGACCAATTCCGTAAGTCCCAGGCCCACCTGACTGTCCAATGGATATTTTCAAACGAACATATCCTTAACACGTGTTAAGGCGTGAAATTTGCACAGCCCACTGAGGAGTGCTCTAAATTCTACTGGTCTTGGATGAAAGTTGAAAATTATCATCTACCCACATTTCGCTGTATTCCTTTCCCTAACGTTTAGACAAAATACTGTCTCAATCTCTACTTTCCAGCGGTAGCCACAGGCCTTGGGCTACTCACCAGGTCCCCTGGATTGCTCTGGGAGAGAAGACTACTATTTCATAGACTAGGTTCCATTGGTCAGCATTCCAGGAGGTTGATCCATTCCCCCATCCTGGGCTTCCAACACTAAAGACAGATTGAATATTTGGCAATAGAAGTTAGCGTTCGGGATTGGGGTGTTGTTTTGCGCAAAGCTCTCCTGTGACTGTGACTTCACTATAGACTGAAGTAGAACAAGTTGCTCTGTCACTCTGGTCTGATAAGTTCTTCCTCACTGGGCTCCACTCCATTCCCTGCCTCACCCTTCCAGTGGCCCATCCATCTACCATGCCAATAAGGAACCAGGACTGATTTGTCCTTAAAGCCATTGGTGTTGGTCTTTTTTTTTTTTTTTTTCTGGAAAGTTGTTTTGCATCTGTTTGTGTCCCGGACTTTTGTTTGAGGAGTTATAGAGGTCAAGAAAATGCTACGGTGATTTTCCAGCCACATTTTCATGTGGCTTAACTTCCACAATCCGACACACTCTAGCTGAACTGTTGAACTTGACTGATGGATCTCCTCACACAATACCAGGGACAGGTCCCTCCATTTTTTTGTTTGTTTGTTTTACTTTGTTTTGTACCAGTATTTTCATACTGGTTGTAGTTCTATGAAATGATTTAGGGTGATGATGTTTGCTGCTGAGTTCCCCTAACGAGCTATTGTGATACTCAATATTGCTAATGAGTTTGTTCTTGCTCAACTCAACCTGAGTCAGGTTGTTTCTCGTAAATAAAAGACTCCGAAGAAAAACAAACACCCAAAACAGCAAAAGGTGTGACAAGAAAAAGAACCAAACCCTTTTTTTTTTAAATGTGAAGACGTTTGAATATTTAAAATGGGCCTATTTTGTCTAACAATTCCTCCT
Source organism: Rattus norvegicus (assembly GCF_021556685.1). Classification (NCBI taxonomy): domain Eukaryota; kingdom Metazoa; phylum Chordata; class Mammalia; order Rodentia; family Muridae; genus Rattus; species Rattus norvegicus. Next base: position 16,351,354 of record NC_141553.1, on the reverse strand, counting down.
CTAGGAGAATACTACAGACAAGATCCATTTTATAAAAATACAATATCAACAAAGTTATTTCTCACATCTCCCTGTGAGAACATTAGCAGGAGCCATATTCACAAACGGGAAATCCTTAACATCCTCCTCACAAAATCAACATGAAATACTATGTATTTGGTAATGAAGGAATATGAAATTCATGCTTCTTTCCCCAGAGGATGTGCATAAAAATAAAGTAAAAGAACAAAGTGTATGGAAATATTAATAGTGCCAGAGTGTGTTTTGTTTTACAAATTTGCATACATACAAGTGCGCTTGTAAATATGTTTTAAAGACCAATTTATAATTTTTAAATATAGAGCGGTGTGGCGCATTAGTAAGGAAAAATGGTCATTTGTAAGTGCGGCGAATAGAAGGAAAGTTGAAAGATGACTAAAACTCTTGTCTTAGTTACCAGGCTGTTTTGAGACTTCCTTTGTCAAAGCAATTAGTCTAAATCTCTTCACTTTAGCATCAGGCCAACTCTTCAAACAATGGCAAAAAACAGATACATTCTTCAACAAAAGATCACAAAAACATTCCCTAGCCCATGTACTAAAAGTCTCCTCCTCTGAAACCACTTGAGCTAGGTCCCCACAGTTCAAAACACACTCAGGAACAATGTCTTCCTTGCTTCTACTAGTATAGCCCATTAAGCCGCACTTAAAGCAATCTGCTACTTTACAAAGTCAAAAAAGTCCACATTCTTCCAAACGAAAGCACCGTCAGGACTATAACATCAGTACCCGACTCCCGGAACCAACTTCTGACTTAGTTTGGATTTTAATGCTGCAAACAGATAACCATGACCAAAGCAACTCTTAAAAAAGACAACATTTAATTGGGGCTGGCTTATAGGTTCACAGGTTCAGTCTATTATCATCAAGGCAGGAGCATAGACGCTCCCAGCAGGCATGATATGGGAGGAGCTGAGACGTCTCCATCCAGAGAAAGCCAGAAGCAGACTATCTTTCTCACACTGGGCAGAGTTTCAAAGCCCTCCCCCATGGTGACACCCTTCCTCCTCAGACAAGACCACACCTCCTAGCAGTACCTCTCCCTATGGGCCAAGCATATTTAAACCACCAAAGTCATCAATGAGCAAACTTTGATCTTGTGAACTATTCTGTGATCCATAAATGACCAGTGAGTTGTGATATCAGCAGGAGAGTGTCTGTTGTCACTTTGCCGGGTGGACGTTCTCACATTTGTAGCATCCTTGGGAAGTAAACTCAGAGATGCTCATAGGTATCCTTAATATATAATTATATATAATATATGCAATATATGATAAATATGCAGTATTTAATATATAGTTCCATATATACACATATATGTATATACACATATACATATACACATATATAAATGTATACATACACACACACACACACACACACACATATATATATATATATATAATATATATGTATTCATTGCATATGTTCTGCAACTCTAGTGAATCCTGACTAAGACACAGACACAGTAGGTTTGGGGACAGAGCTTTACTGACGAAAAGAGACATTGTGTTAAAAGGCCAAGGTATAAATCAGGTAAATGTCCCAATATATTCTGTAAAGAGGCTTTGACAGTTGTCCATAGACAGCAGGCATAGTCTCAGGGTGGTAGCTGGATTTTGTCAACTTGATGCAAACTAGAATAACTCAGGAAGAGAGGACCTCAACTAAATATGGCCTCCATCAGACAGCTCTGTGATGATGTTTGTGGGAGCATTTTCTTGATTGTTGTTTGATACAGAAGGGCCTAGCCCATGGTGGGCAGAAAGATCTCATGACCATTGGGTGAACCTGAGGTGTATAGCAAAGTTTGCTTAGCAGATGAATAAGCAGAGTTCCTCAGTGGCCTTGGAGTTTAGTTTCTGTGTGAGTTCCTGCCCTTGCTTCCCTTGGTGATGATGAACTACACCTCGTTCATGAAAACAAACCCTTTCTTCCCTCAAAATTGGTTTTGGTGAGTGGGTTACTACAGAAAAAGCAAACAAGAATGGTCAGTCAGTGGTAAACTCTCACCTTTATATGTGGTAGAGCATATTTCATGTTAACACACGGTTTGGCATGTTGAATTTATTTTTCCAGGTAGTTCGCTGACAGGCTGTCTGGTTACTCCCATTGGTCAGTCTGGCGATTCCTAGACTCTTAGTGGCTCCTTGTAACTTAGGACCCACCTGCTTTACATTACTCTGCCTTTCCGTCGGTGTCTTCAGAAACCCACAGGGACACAAACATTGAGGATTTTCAGCTTTAGGAAACAATACTTACAACTTAGACCACGTACGGCCTCATTTCACATTGATCGGTAAAAGTAATATTTCTCAACTAAGATTTGTCAAAAAAAATAGAGTATGTTGGTGGTTTGCCAATTTTCAACTCCATAAACTCTTTCATTTTGAGAACTCTCATACCTCAGATGAAAACCATCCAGAAAGAACAAAGAAAAGCAAAAGTAACTACTCTATAAATTAAAACACGTGGAACTTAGCTCCCCGGCAACTTAGAAAGGGCAGCCTTGAGAATTTCCCCAAGCATTCTATCTGCAATCCCCATGGAATGGCTTGGCAAGTTTGATCTTGGAAACAGGGAGACTGGGATGCTGGGGAGGAAACATTAGAAGGAATGCTGCTATAAGGAGACTGGGGTCCTAGGGAGGACACACAGGGGGGAAGAGAAATCAGTGCACACAACTAAGTCTCTACATCATCATGACAAACCAGGGAAAGATGATCGTGGGCCTCTCCTGGATTCATATTGTAAGGTGGTGCTATTGTTTGAAACTTAGCGTTATTGTTGACACACCTCTAATACCCCTTCTTGCTCTAGCTCCCCAGTTCTGGCTGCTTCTTTACGGACTAAATTGGAAGGATAGATTTCCAAGCCGTCCATTACGTCCTACAAAGTCATTCTATTCAGTATCGAAAATGGCCTCGGACGCTCTATTGATCAGAGCGCTGTGATTAATTATATAAATTATCCTCTTTGCATTCTTTACCTGGCACTGCCTTTCTTATCCCTGCAAGGGAAAATGTAAATCAGGAGTCAGCTAAGCAGTGCCTCAGAATGGTGCTGCGATTTGCTTGCAGTGCTGTTAACAAGTCCATTTCCCTGTTTACATTTTCCCAGAGACAGGAATGGTTTATGTTTTTCTTACGTAAAGTTTATAATTGTTTCAACGGAGATTTTGGCCATTAGATTTGACATTATACCTTATTAACGTATTACTCAAAATGCATTAAGCTGCAACCCTTCATTGTGAGCTATACCGTGATGATTGTAAATTATATATTAATGATTAGATCAAATCTCTTAAGCTTTTAAAATCCAGGGTTAGGACTAAAAGTTTAATAAGAGGAGAGATAAAAATCCAGGGATAGGACTAAAAGTCTCAGTTTAATAAGAGGAGAGAGAGTTGCCTACTGATTCTTGTCACCTCCAAATTCCTAAGCCACAGTAGCTTAAAGAGTTATGTGCATGCGCCAAATGCTCAGGTAAACATGAATGAACTCGTACTCATGAATACCTGTTCATACGCCAGCACATCCATAAGTTTTCAAAGCGTGACCCCTCCCCCTCTTTAAACCGCTAAGCTGAACACATATGTACTCTCAAGTATTGAGATTTTCTTCGCTCAAAATCCCTATCACAGAAATGGATAGACTGCCTCTAAGCTTCTACGATCTTGTCACTGAGCTCGTGTCCCTTCTATTCTTGAGTGACTAGGTTCAAAGATAAAAGCGTCCAGATCTGCAGTCAACCGTAGGACTGTGTCCAGGAACAGTTCAGTGATGCTGAGAGGGAATTTTCAAGGAAAGGTTGACAATAGGGTGAAGAAAGAAGAGCCGAGAGGTTCAGTGCTAAAAGGGAAACCGGCTGGTCCTAAGAGAAGACTTAACATCCTCTTCGCTGTCTTCCCTCCTTCATGTGCCCTCATGCTGCCCCGCACCCAGCACAGAAGTCCCTGGGAGATATTGTTAAAATGTGACTACCACTCTTCCTTGACAGAGCGATGCAGCGCCTTGCTTGGATTTTAATGTTTTCATTGTTTCTCTTCTTCTGCCAACTTTTAATTTAGTACCACTTCCGCTTGCATTTGGAAAAGCCTCTGCAAGTATTTATGTTACTGTAGCAAAATAGTAACATAAGCTTGCATAGTTTCCTACCTTGGAGCTTGCCCAGTTGTGAATAATGACCAATGTGAAGTTGAATGTGAATGTCCACTATGAGAAGAAGATGAGGATATTTATAGTGTTTTCTTGTGGCTCTGTACTCAAGGGTGCACATCAATGTGACTGCCGTGACTTTGGGGTTATTCTCTTTTTATTTTCAAACAAGCGAGGCTCCAATTTGGGATCCTCATGCCTCAGACTCCAGAGTCGCTCAGTACAGAGTGAGCTACTATGAGGTCTGGCTCACAAAGTCTCTTCCACAGTCCTGGCTTCAGTGTCCCCATCCTTCTCAGCTTAGTCATATTCCAAGGCTCCCTGGAGATCTGGGTCTCTCTTTGAAGTTATCACTAAATGTTGTAGTGGTAACTTCTTTGTTTGGTCTCCTATGGGTTTCCTGTGTGGTCTGATTCACTGCTGTGGTGTGTAGCTGGACCTGACATTTCCAACTTTTTTTATTCCTCTCACTTCTAATGACAATCTCCCTGTTTGACACTTGACACGGATGTACTCAGGGAAAGGAATTCAGAGACAAGTGACACATGATCCCCAAACTAGCATCTGAGATGTTGGGTGTGGGTGGAGGGAATGGGGGATGGGGAGTAAAATAGTGATGTTTGTTCAGAATACATAGCTGCCATTACCCTACAGTTCAGAGTATATAAAATTTTCAGGTATATATATAAATATTCTGATACTTTTGATACTATCTGCTTATTCTTCCTTGACATCATGTTCAAATGCCGATGATTTAATAATATTAAATAATGTTAAGCATTTCCAGTGCTTAATATTTGAAGAGAGATCTCCTAATTCATCCTCGTGAGAGTAATTAAATACTTGCTGTGTCCAGTAACAAAATCCTAAGGAAAAGAGTTGCCGTTACAGCTAGAGCCTCCTGCAGTC